>NC_056728.1:301537305-301644805 GCF_019279795.1 Protopterus annectens
GCCTTTTCAGCTGCTTTAACCATAGCTAAGCGATGGGCAAACCCGCGCACCTACAGTTAGCTGTACTCGAGGTTTCAAAAATAAATAAATACAAGGGTTTCTTTGTTTTATTTCCATTTACTGTTGCTGTTGAACACATGGGGACTGTTGGTGGGGATATGCGGACACCTATGTGTGGTCTCTCTCATTTATTTACTCTTTCTTCTATTCTACTTTGCAGGGGAGTGTTTATTCTGAGATCTCTGCTCTCAGACACACCCCCTGCACTCGTCCACTCTCAGTGTATGATTTGGAGCTCAGGCAGTGCGCCTTCTTTAATATGCATGGAGCGCTCCTGTCCTCCTCTTAAACTGCCGCTTATGTGCAGGACGTTTAGTCCTGCATGGCAGATTAGTAAATCTGGGGGGAAGTTTAATTTTCATAATAATTAATTACTGTTAAATGCCAATGACCTTATATTTGGCCATTATCATGTCTAATGTACATAATACATGCTTTTTCATGAGCTGTCATGCCTTTGTTTTGTCAGTTGTAGAAATGTACTAAGTTATTTTCTGAATATATTTCTGCACTGACATTGTTCTAACACTGGGACTTGGCAGCTTGGTGAATCACTAAATCACCTCATTTGCATATTTTTCAGCAGGAAATGAGGTGATTTGCATATTTGCCAATTTTCTGTGCTGGAACAGTGAAGATCCGCTCATGCACATGAAAACAGCGCTATCCTGAATCGCTCGGTGCCCATTTTCCATGCAGGAGCTCCTACACTATTCCTGCATGGAAAAAACAGCTTCCTGAATCCCAGGGAGTGTGTCTGCTCTAGTGTGCTTCTATGATTTAACCCTTCTGTGTCTGGAAAGATGTAACATTTCTGAAATAATAAACTTTAACTTTAAAAGAACATTTCTGGAACACAGTTTGTTAGACTGCTTCACCCAATTTTTAGCTTTAAACCAAAAATTTATTGGCGTCTTTACTATAGAACTATTGGTTGGCGTATTTATAAAATGTATTGTAATTGATGCCTTTAAACTTTTTTGATAATTAATATATGACTTAGCTAAAAAGTACATACATAACTTTATGATTGCGTCCTGTTGACTGCAGCTTTATACATTTTCTTGCTTCCTGGCTGTGTGATGTCATACTGGAAACATGAAAGTTTGTGGAGATGGTGAAGTACATTGCTGTTAACTGTATAATCCCTGTGATTTAGCAAGCAGCCTTGCAGGAATAAGTTATTCCTCCACGGCAGGGACCATTCCTGTTCAGCACGGCAGTGCGCCATGCATATGTATAAAGCCGCTGTCATGCGCTAAAATGAAAGTGGTTCTATATATGAGCACAGGGGGCGTGAGAGCTGCGCTCTCACAATATACATGCCCCCTGCACTCCAGAATTGCCTTTCGGCAATTTAAAATGAGTGAGAATGTTTGTAAGACCCCCAACCCATCAGGAAAGCAAATCTGGGTCAAAGCCATAAGGAACAATCGTCCCTACCAAGACAGATGTTGTCAGAATAACAGATGCAGCATAATCACATAGCACACACCTCCCAACCCATCAGAGAAAGGAATGTGGATAAAGCCAAAAGGGACAATCGTCCCACAAAGCAGAAAGTTGATAGAATAACAGGTTTAGCATTAGCAGGGATATTCTGAAGGGTACAAATAAAATAACACAACAAATAATTTTAATTTTATAAATGTGATAAAGTTTAAGCATAGCTGTTAGGGTGTGCTCGTTGTTTAGCTATGCTTATTCCAGCTTAAACAGCAAAAAAAGTTAAATAGCAAGAGACATCCAACATAAGCAGTATTTTAATAGTGTGGTGGTTAGAGTGTATGCTTTGCAAGCAGCTATTCCCAGTTTGATCCCCACTATAACCCATTTGCATTTTACATGTGAAAGCAGTACATAAACATTTATTTTTATACTTAGCTACTAAATAATATATATTTGTTAACCAACATACTGCATTAGATCCAGATGTGAGGATTCAGTTTAATAAAGTTGTGAAACCCCCATATAAACACAAGTGCCCCATACAGTATAGTCACACATGAATAAATGTAATGAAAGCACATTGGGGGATGTCAGGGACAGTAAACAAATTTATAATATGCAATGAATGATGAATCAATGCCATACACCAGATAGTGTATAAAATGAAAAATGAGCAATGCTAAGCATTGCACAGCTCTGCTTGCCATACGTAAGCATTGTGTAAATATGACTGCCAAGCAATGAGTAGCTTAGCTAGTGGATTTGCCCATCAGTAAGCAGTGCTGAACCTGTCCTTTTAAGCACTGCCAACCTTAGCTAAGCAGGTTTGCCTGTAGCTTAGCTTAGCACAGCATATTCAAAACCATCCAATCATGGGAAAGGGTGGGAAATTGGCTGTATTTAAACCTTACAGGTGGGAATACAGCTCATAACTGGTTGCAGCTTCCCACTGTAGGCAGTATGGCAGGAGTTGGTGAGGGCATGCGCTTCCGAGCACAGTGCTGGGGCATACAGGAGTCCAATGAAATGGTAGGACTCCTGATATAAAACTATGATGAGAGACTGCTGCAAGACCAGTACCAAGGTTCCCAATATAAAGCAGATGCTGAGACCATCTCACCCATGATCTCACCAGTGCCACTGGTATACCTTGGACTGGTGAACAGGTCCGGCACCACTATGTCGACTTGAAGCAGAAAAAAGAGGGAGCTCTTGGACAAGTGGGTCCAGGAATCAAGGCAGAGGAGTGATGTTCCAGCAGTGTGTAAGTACTCATACCAATAACTGTTTACTAATGTCCAGCTTGTGTATATGATGGATGGGTATGCCTAACTATTTCTCTATTTCCTTTACAGCTGCAGCTGAGTGGGATATGAATCAGGAAGCCCATGCTAGTAGGCTGCAAAGTCTGTGTTGTGAGGCTGGTGAGTAGCAATCCTGCTTGTACTAGTCATACCAAATAAATATAAAGTAATAGAAAGTCACTTGGCAGTATAAAAACTGTGTATGGGATGTACTGAATAAACCAGACAATATGACAGTAATAGTCCTATATAGGTCATATTTAAATAAAACTGTAACTGCCTGGCAATACAGATCTCAGTCCTGGACTGGTAGAGTTTACTCTGGTATTGTATGGCCTACACAAAAGTACTATTATGATATCAGAATAGTACTGTTGTGTCAACCACTGTTTCTCACACTGTGCTACATAAACATATGTCTAGGAATGTCTGTATAAGACTGTTGTAATTACAAGGTCAGAGAGTACAACCAAGAGAGACTTAGACAGAAAACACTGAAAGGATAGACCGCAATATCCAAATAGCACACTCTGCTGAAACTTAAATTGTTGCATTTTTAGCGGACGCAGCCATGGTTCAAATCCTGGGAGTTGTAGTAAGCAGTATGCATAATCATACCTCTCAACTGTACAGATTTTTTCAGAATGTCCAGATAATTGGCTCATATTTTCTGCCTGTTCATCTGTCCCTCTGGCAAATCAGTGGGATGATCTCAGAATTGTAGTCACTAAATAATGATGTACATTTGATTTTCAGATGTCAGAACCTTCAGAAAATGTATATTAAAACAAATCCTGTCACTCTAGCAACTCTCCAAGTTTATGAGAGTGATATTCAAAGCATGTCCCTATTTGTACCCCCATGTTTCCAAGCTTCGTCCAGACTGTCTGCATTAAGAGATTGAGAGGTATGTGCATAATATTAACTCAGAATCTGGGAATATGTGTAGAAATAGTCAGGTAGTGTTAAACATTTCCTCCATAGGTCTGCCTGGTAAGAGATGCAGAATTTAGCTACAAAACAGTTGAAGTATACACTGTGTACAAACATATCAATGCCCAAACCAAGGCCATAGGGTATTGTAATAATACCTGTATCTTAACGATTAGAGCAATGATCATTAAAGTTGTAAGTATTACAAGGATATATAAGTTGTTAATTGACATCTCTCTCTCCCCCCACCGTATCTGCAAAAATAATCTAAACACACAAATCAATGGGTATGTTTACACCAAACACCAAACCTGCTGTTGGGAAATATGTCTTATTGTTCAATAAATATTGAAATGTGTTTCTATTAACTTTCCATGTTGAAATACTATCATTGGAGTCCTGTTGCTATCAATGTAACCTGCATGTCATTGTAAGGGCCACTGTGGTTCCATGCATGCATGTGTTCTGTTTGCTATGTAACTGTTTCAAATCTGGTGTTTTGGGTTAATGAGAATATCTATGCATGCTGTTATAACTAATCCTGGATTGTGTTGACTATTACTAACCCACATATGTTTTAAAACTACAACACCATAGCACATTTGGGAAGGGCGGTCCCAGCGGATCCACCTCTCCCACCTCATCTGGCAGTGGCACTGAGCCCCAGCACATCCAGGACCCACCCTGGGACATCCTCGTCCACTGGTCCTGCACCACCTTTGGTGGGAACTGCCTCAGGGGATGGGGCTTGTCCCCCCCCCCCGGGAGCAGGCACTGACAGGATCCTGTCACCCGAAGTTATGTCTGGGGATTGGTGAATAGCAAGCTCTAAAGGGAGTTTGGAGATCTGCTACTACAGCTTGAGAGCCGTGTGGTGCATTTAGAGGGTCAGCCTGCCCCTCCTGCTCAGCCCCCAGCACAGCCATCTTCAGGGCTATGAAGGTGCAGTGGTGACTGTCCATGGTGGGGACCTCAGTCCCATTTTTTCCATTTGGGGGATCATGGGCTTCTGATTTCCAAAAAACCCTAATCATCTGAGGTGTTTAACCACACATGTGTCATATACTGCCCCTGTATGCTATCTTGTCTGTCTTGTCTCTCTTTCTACCCAAACTACCTCCCCAAATATATCTACTATCATTCCACAAGATCCCGCTCTCACCTTAAAAAAAGGTGCAATCTGTTCCCCCCAAAAAATTTGCCCCATATATAGCTGTCCATTTTGCACACATGTCCATTGGACATGTAATCTAGTCTAATTGGCTTCACAACACATTATTGTTGTCCTCACCCCTCTCTCAGGGGTTTGAGTGTCCAAATCTACCTCCAAATTCAGCTGTTGCTGTAGAAGAAATGGACAGCTATGGACCTTCCCTACACCCGTCCTGCACATCCTTAGCTATTTTCCCTATTGTCTTTCCCTCTGTTTGCCCCCTTTTTTACCAGTTTCCTATAACTCCTTTTTTATTTTCTTTTAAAGAAATTATCACAGGGGTAAGTGGCAGTAAGCACTTTTAAGCAGTAGCAAGTGATATTAATCCTGTTTGCATGGCAGTAAGCAATGCCTACACAGATTAAACACTTTCAGGCTAACTGTAAGCTTATTTAATCAGAAGTTAGCATTGCTTACCGCCACGCAAACCCGCTCACAACTGCTTAAAAGTGCCTTAATTACTCTGTATCCAACAGCCCTTGTTCTACCCAGCAACAAAATAATCATCCCTTGCAAGTCTCGAACCCAGGACCCTACACACCATAGCCACAGCAATTTATCACTAAGCCATTTGAGCTATTCAGAAGTGTGATATTTTCTCAAACATATCATGCAGCACAGTAATTCAACAGTAGGGAAATATATTTACATATTTAGATGTATGTATGTATAAATATATATATATATATATATATATATATATATATATATATATATATATATATATATATGCATATATATATATGCATTCACAGGATCCACACCTGAACCTCTCCTCTGCAAAAAATCTGCTGCCAAAGGCAAAGTGCTGGGTAAAGTGAAGTGGCCAAAAAAATAAGGATCTCTTATTATTATATAGAATAAGATGAGGGTGATCTGGCTGTAGTAACTACATAGGCAGGCATTGATCAGTCACAGCATGAAGTTATGGAAAAGAGTAGTGGAAGCTAGGTTAAGAAGGGACGTGATGATTAGTGATCAGCAGTATGGTTTCATGCTGAGAAAGAGCACAACAGATGCGATGTTTGCTCTGAGAGTGTTGCTGGAGAAGTACAGAGAAGGTCAGAAAAGGTTGCATTGTGTTTTTGTAGACTTAGAGAAAGTATATGGCAGGGTGCCTAGAGAGGAGTTGTGGTATTGTATGAGGAAGACAGGAGTGTCAGAGTAGTATGTAAAAGTAGTACAGGATATGTACGAAGGTAGTGTGACAGTGATGAGGTCTGGAGGTGGGATTGCATCAAGGATCAGCTCTGAGCCCTTTCTTATTTGCAATGGTGATGGACAGGTTGACAGATGAGATCAGACAGGAGTCCCCATGGACTATGATGTTTTCAGATGACATTGTGAACTGTAGAGAGAGTAGGGAACAAGTGGAGGAGACCCTGGAGAGATGAAGATATGCTCTAGAGAGAAGAGGAATGAAGGTCAGCCTAAGATAAGGTTTATGGATGTGGTGAGAGAGGACATGCAGGTGGTTGGTGTGTCAGAGCAAGATGCAGAGGATAGGAAGAAATGGAAACAGATGATCCACTGTGGTGACCCCTAACAAGAACAGTGAAAGATGATGATGATCCCTTTCTGCACAGCTAAACTGATCTGCCTAGCAACGCAATAACCAGCACTTGCAACTCTTGAACCCAGGCCCCTGCACAACATAGCCACAACAAGTAAACTGTAAGCTATCTCAGCTGTAAGATGTCAGGATGATTTCTCTAACATATGCAGAACAGTCAGTCTACCATAGGGAATGTAAAATGTGGAAGCACTAAACATTCCAATGATTCATATGCACACACACACACACACACACACACACACACACACACACACACACACACACACACACATACACACACACACACACACACACACACATATATATATATATATATATATATATATATACACACACACACACACACACACACACACACACACACACACACACACACATATTTATATATATATATATATATATATATATATATATATATATATACACACACACATACACACACACACACATATATATATATATATATATATATATATATATATATATATATATATATATATATATATATATATATATATATATATATATATATATATATATATATATATATATATATATATATATATATATATATATATATATATATATATATATATACACACATACACACACATATAAATATATAAATACTTATAGATATATATAAAAAGAGTATATATAGAGGGTGCACAGCCTATCAAACAGCTATTATTCCTACAGTTGCCACCTTTTCAAATGGCCAGTGTCTGATTCTTTCCTACAAATGAGAATTATTCCATGAAATATATACTCACACACAATGCAAAGGACAGGACACCACACAGAAGTTTGCATACATAGAAATGTTTATTTGTGTACTGTTTCAGTTGTTTATGCCATTTCTTATAGCAGTTAGGTGTTTGAAATACATAAAAACTGATTAATGCAACTCTCAAACAAAACATATGATACATTCATCTGCAAATCATAACATACTTTGGTTTCTAGGCTAAAGCCTTCAAGTAGCACAGCAGTAAAAGACACACTTGCTTTGAAGATAAGAATCAATCAACACTTAGTTACAGATGTAGTTCAGCAGCCTCCAATTACACTCTGTACTCAACACCTAGGGGAAAAGTATTAGTTGTCACAATGTAAATATATCTGTTACATAACAATGCTTAACTTAAAACATCACTATCACAATGACAAACAGAACTGTGTGTAAGTCAGTAAGCACTATCCCACCACTGTTCCCATGGTGAAATGTATGAAAATGTACAGCCACATACCTTAATGTTTCTTATTACTGATATCCCTCACATGTTGTAACTGCCTAGGTTTAAAACATTTAATACCCCTCCCCCATAACATTTCTTACAAGGGCATATAACAGTGTTCTCCATACACTGACCTCCGGACTGTACAGGGTCACACATGTTTTGTCCAGCTGTAGCCCTCATATATATGGACCCTACCCCAAAATTTGTGTGGGAGTCCAGAACATCACTGGAATGATAGCAGGAATGTCAGCACTAAATAATGATAGGCCATTACCTAACAACCTCTTACTGCATGACATCTGGACAAAGCCTGGTATATAGGTGGAGGACAGAGGCTGAAACACAGGGCTATATTTGAAATATTGATGTTACACACTGTGAAAGTTGCTGGTGTTACAGGACTGGTTGCAACATACCCTTACTCAGGAATATGAATTGAGAAATATGTATGGATGTTGCCATGTATTGATAGCAATCAATGGAGAGAATGGCCAGTGTGGGGAACAGAAATAACATAACAGCCAATCCCCTGGCCATCATGTGGATAGGCCCACATTTGAAAGCTATACAAACTGACTGCATTCTATGCAAAACTAGCATCTACACACAAACCCTGTAAAACTAGCAGTATTCAATGCATATAACAGCAATACTCACACACTGTTCCTAGGTCTGGAACCTTATACAAACATGTAGTTGGCCTATATCCACAAGTCCTGTTGTAAGAGGTATTGTTACATGCTGTCTGTAAAACCACTTCCCACACACAGAAGTGATGTCTTCCATACAGGTAAGCTAAAGAGATAACGCCCACATGATGTAGTCATTATAGTAGTGGGTTGCTATGACATTGATTATTGGAAGCACTACACAGCTGGCTGCATGCAATTAGCAGGTAGGGAACACCAATTGGTGCAGAGGCAATCACCTGATCATGAGCATCACCTACAAAAGTCATGCTGCAACCTATTCAAACCAGCTCAATCCCTGTAGTGGAGAGAGAAAGAAAGATAGGTAGAGAAAAGGGAAAAAAAAGCAAAAACAAAAATACTACTAAAAATACCCAAAACAAGCAAGGAAGACATCCAGCTGGTACACAGAAGTGAGCACAATAATAAAACAGGTATGTGAAACATGTCAGCATGTAATTGAATGTAGTACTTTGTCTTTTATAATGGGATAGATGATGTTAAAAGATTTATATGTGCCATCATGACATGCTGTAATGATGTCCTGCTGAATAACTGCTATGGAAATAGCATCTGGCCCTGTAGGCAGTGGGCCATACCTGCCAACTATGCAGATCTGCAGAGGTTTTGTCGTTGTGTTTTAATGTCAAGATTTAAGCCATCATAGTGTTTGTTCTGATCCTCCAAACATCTATATTAGTCTGGCAAATAGCTGAAGGTGGAAGTAATGAAGTCATGATAGACACATGTGTTTCAGACCCCACCACCTTCAGAACAGTCATGGTAATGTGAAATGTATTATGCACAAACATCATAGGTTTGTAACACCATATTTATGATCTGTCCCTGTATATCTCCTCCTAATGTTAGGCTGTGTCCACATGTGATGCTCTGCTTTGTAGCAAGGCAGAACAGTTCCACTGTGGAGGAAGGAGGTTCAGAGTGTGGATCCGATGTCTGAATGCACTATATATATATATATATATATATATATATATATATATATATATATATATATATAAATAACCACTACTAAATACCGAACACTCACTCTACCGACACCCAAAATCCTGAGACCAAACACCCAAAACACTACAATACCGAAAAACCAAAACCACGAAATTCAAACTACCGAAAACTACACACAACATACACCACACACAGACACATACACACACCTTCCCCCAAAACACAAACACACAAACCTAACCTACAGACAAGCAGGGGGGCATGACACCCTACACCCCTCATGTGAAGGGCTGCACTCCCCCACACCACCACTACTTAAATATTCTAACTCCAAGGTCGCACTACCCAGACAAACACATGAATACACCACAACACGCCTACATTTCCCTTGCACACACACTCATCACACTCACAACACACACTTACAGACTAAACCTCTAACCAACACAGTTAAACAGAAATACTTACCTGCCCTTCCACCATACCGCAACACCAGAAGAGCAAATTTCAAACTCCCGATAGTCAGGATTTTGAAATTCACACTTTTGGTCTTTCGGTAGTTTGGGGTTTTGGCTATATGGTCTCAAAAGTTTGAAATTCAGTATTTCAAACTTTTGAGATTATGTAGTGTTCCTATATATATATATATATATATATATATATATATATATATATATATATACATATGTATATCTACATATATACAAACACACACACACACACACACACACACACACACACACACACACACACACATATATATATATATATATATATATATATATATATATATATATATATATATATATATATATATATATATATCCATATATATATCTATCTATATATATATATAAATATATATATATATATATATACAAATACATTTTCCCTACTGTTGAATGACTGTGCTCCATGATATGTTTGAGAAAGCATCACACATACCTGCAGTTAAGATGGCTTAGTGGTAAATTGCTGTGGTTATGGTGTTCAGGGTCCTGGTTTAGACACTTGCAGAGGCTGGTATTTTTTTTTGCTGGGAAGAACAAGGGCTGTTGGATACAGAGTGATTAAGGCACTTTTAAGCAGTTGTAAATGGGTGTGAAATGGACAGTTATGTATGGTGTGAAATTCTTTTTGTGAAGAGATTGCCCTTTTTTGTTAAGATGAGAGTGGGATGTTGGGGAAGGATAGTAGGTATATTTGGGGAGGTAGGTTGGGTTGGAAGACAGACAAGACAGCATATGGGGGTATATGATACATGTGGGGGTAAACACCTTGGTAGGGGAGGGGTGTTTGGAAATCGAAAGCCCATGAGCCCCCAAATGGAAACAGTGGGATTGAGGTCCACAACCATGCACAGTCACCACTGCATCTTCACGGCCCTGAAGATGGCTGTGCTGGGGGCTGAGCAGGAAGGGCAGGCTGACCTTCTAAATGTGCCAAGTGGCCCTCAATCTGGTGTAGCAGATCTCCAAACTCCCTTCAAAGCTCGCTAATGCACCAATCCCCACACCTGACTGTGGATGACAGGATCTTGTCAGCGCCCGCTCCCAAGGGGGTGACGATCCCCATCCCCTGAGGTGGTTCCACCTGAAGGTAGTGCAGGACCAGCGGATGAGGAGGTCCCAGGGTGGATCTCAGACATGCTGGTGCCCGGTGCCACAGCCAGATGAGGTGAGAGGGCTGGGTCCGCTGAGAACGACCTTGCCAAACATTGTATTGTGTTGCAGTTTTAGAACATATGTGGGTTATTAATAATCAGCACAATCCAGGATTAGTTATAACAGCATGCATAGATATTCCCATTAACCCAAAACACCAAATTTGAAACAGTTGCATAGCAAACAGAACACATGCATATATATGGAACCACAGTGGCCACTATAATGGCATGCAGGTTACATTGATAGCAACAGGCCACCAATGATAGTGTTTCAACATGGAACATGAATCGAAACACATTTCAATATTTGTTGAACAATAGGATATATGTCCCAACAGTAGGTTTGGTGTAAACATACCCATTTATTTGTGTGTTTAGATTATTGTTGCAGATATGGTGGGGGGAGAGAGAGATGTCAATTAATAACTATTATATCCTTGCAGTATGAGGTCCTCTGACCTCTTTTCCTGTTTATTTATTCCAGGTACAATGTCCCGTGAACATCGCGGGAGAATGATGTTATCATAAACTTCATTGTACTATGCCACAGAACCCTCTTTGGATGCAGGGTGATGATCTGCAGGAGAGGACTGCCCTGTTGAATGAGCTCATGCACAGGGTAAATGATGTCGGCCTGCATAACTGCAGTTATGAGCAGGTTTGATATTGTTGCACTGATCTCATCTGCCATGCCCATCTGTGTACTGCTGCAGATAGAAGGGACCAGCTAGCCACATGTGGGGAACATGCCATCCAACCCCCACTAACACATGCTGAGGAGCATCTCACCAGCCTTGGGGCAGCCACCCACCAACCAAGCCAGGAACCTGAGGATAGCATTGTGGAGGTGGTTGCCACCTACACAATGGATGAGGAGAGTGCAGATAAGGCCCCACGACACATTAGTAGACCACTTTTGCTTATCCATCTTCATCTGTAAAGTATCTTCATGCATATGTCAGATAACATAGTCTGTTGCTGCAGTGTAGTAATGAACAGATGTGCATAATCTCTAGTATAGTGAGTTTGTACTGTTGATGTACTGAAATGCTGCCCCCACCCTGTACCAATGCCACAGGTGTGGCTACATACATTACATCTCTCACATAACTATGTAGGTCCCTCTGGTATACATCCGGGGCAGCAGCCTACAGCTGGAGAGTATGGAGTTGTTTTTTTTCAGGTTTGCCAATATACCGGCCATGTTATGGCCATGATATTCACCATGCACACATTTAACACACCTACCCATAATGCATGCTGTACATGTTCACTTATTGTTGCTGCTAACTGCACTGCATCTCAGTGGTCACCATGGTGACATATCTGAAGGGTATGTAAAAATCCTGCAGTACACCTAACAACCTGTCAGTGCAATATGTGCAGACAGAGATGAACATAATGGTGGGACAAATGGCCTACAGTAGGGATATGTCTGAAACATTACCCTTATACAGTGGCTACAACAGTGTATACACCACTATTACAATGGCAACTGTTACAGATATACACAATGGCAAATCACAGTACCACATTCTACACCTTTTCCAACCTATAATGTGATCCTAACATGAGCAATGAATGTGTAATATGGAATCCTATGTTAGGACAACAAATATGGGGAATACATACCTTAACAAACACGGGAAGCATATGTATGCACACACTCCAAATAACATATTGTGGAAGCAGCTTTTGAGGTACTGACAGCATTCACTCTTCTTGAGTACACACCTTCCATCAAGTACAGGGCCTCAATGTCACACCACGTAATGGTCTGCTGTCGAAGAAGTATGTCCATGACATTTGCCCACTCACCTGCAACAGAGGCAACTGTGGCTTGCACACATCTTACAAACCATGGAATGGATCCCATATCAGAAAGGTAGCACTCAGGAGTGGGAGAAGTAGCCTTACCTCACCATTGCATATACAATGGCGAACAGTGCAGACAATCATGTAGATGACTATAAAGTATTGGACAATATTTTTGTAGAAAATAAACAGATGCCCATCCAGGACAGATGACAACACATGTCGCACACTTGCCATAGAGGTTGCCCAGAAACATGCAACATCACTGAGGGACTTACAGGAATGTCTAGCAAGTACTGCCTGTGCAGTACCTGTGTCAATAATTGTCTGGAATCTGCATAAGTCAGATGGAAGAGTGGTTCCACAGTAAACATCATCCAGGGCTCTCTACAGGTAGCATATGCATAACATCAAGTCTCCCAAAGGCATGTGTTACAATGTGTAATGGTGTACTGAGACCAAGGCTGAAACCTACAGACAGTATTAATAAAGATACATGTGGTGCACAAGCAACACCTCACTCCACCTCAGGCCCACCACCCCCATCTTTACCTTGCTGGTGCCAGTGTACACCTTTAGGTTTGTTGTTCATTAGCAGGAGCTAGGCTGGTAAACATGGCATTCTGAACTTGGAACACTGCAAACTGACACTCATGTGTGGCCCATAGTTGTCAAGCACCTGCAATAAGTCTGAGGATGGGGAGGAGTTTCATCCTGAAACACAACAGTGAACTGAAGCATACATCCAAAGCTTGCTAAGAATGGCTGTATCTGAACACAGTCAAGGTCATGAATTGTGCCAGACATAACCCTGACTCCACAGCAATAGTGAAGGCACTGTGTGACCTCCAAGGGTTGTGCACATGAGCTGACTTTGCATTCTGGCAGAGTTAGGGGACATTTGTATGGCAGAGTGACCAAATAATGGCAAGTGAAGATAGGCCATGCTAGTATACCCCTTCCCGGAATAGTAACTGCTGTACTTCACTTAACAGGTGGTGCAACAAACCATTGTGTTAAGGGTGTGCACACGTATGCAACCCACATATTGTATGCATCTCAATCAGCATCTGCATGACTAACACATTTGTTAGATACTGCATTTGATTGCACAGGTCATATGTCACATATCAGGTGTGTGTAATGTTAACATATGCAGTATTGTGGCCACATTGCATATCAGGAAGAGGCTGGCATATAAACAAGGGTGTGTACACTCCTCAATAGCCACAGTAAGCTTTGAAGGTTGTCAGTGTAATCGGATTTTATTGCTAATACATGCACTACTGATGATGAGATCTGCAAATCAGAAGTCAGGCATTCATTATTGACATCTGTCCTCATATCATCCCAGGTATGTGTCAGACAAACACATAGGGGCTGTAAGCAACAGAGCAAACATAACTGCCACACATATACACATTCAGCAATGGTGTGTACACTTTTGAGATATGGTGCATGGATCTATATCAGATAGTCGAAGTTACGTAACTCCGAACACCTAATGGTCGAACTATTATGTTCAAAGTTACAGAATTTCGACTACGGAAAAAAAAAATCAAAATACAGCGGACTAAAAAAAATAGTTGTAAGCAGGGGGGTAAGCCCCCTTAAACCCCCACACCCCCACTACTTAAATATACCAACTCCGAGATTGCACCACATTGAAGTGAATGGAAACCTCCGCTTATGGAGATTTCCATTCACACACATGAACTTTTACAAATTCGAACATATGGTCTCGACCATATGTGGTTCAAACTTGTAAAAGTTTGATTACATGATAGGAGCCCTGCTGCACAGTACATGCCAGGGTGCTGAACAGGTGCACAGCAATACTGTGTACATGGGTGCAGTGTGTTCCAGGGGAAGGAGCATCACCTACTAACACAACTCATACATCACAGAGATGTATAATGTTGGTAACAAAGATTAGGTATAGCTGCAGTGCATGCTGTTGAGTGCCATATGTCATGCATGTTGACTGTTGGGTAATGAGAGGTCTGTGTAATATCTTTGTTTCACCTCACCTATAAGTGTGTGTGTGTGTGTGTGTGTGTGTGTGTGTGTGTGTGTGTGTGTGTGTGTGTGTGTGTGTGTGTGTGTGCATGTGTGTAGACGTAAGCAATGATGTACAGGTCTTAAATTACATTTTTTATTTTCCCCTCACAGATGGTGAAGTGGGTCAGGATCTGTCCTGCAGGCAAACTGATGTTAGTGTCCATACAGACTCCGACAATGATGATAGGTATGGTGAGGCACAGGCAGGGTTGTCAGGGACTGAAGCTGTGCCATCGGTTGACATCCCATTTTTATCCACCCCATCCCCACACACAGTCACAATGCCTATACATACCCCATCACCAATGGCCATAAATGAGGGACAGTTGGCGGGTGGTGGCATGAGACAGGACAGTGTGGTGACTATGGCAAGTGTGTCTCTACACAGCAGCCATAGCTGGATGACTGGCAAGGTCCCAAACAAGAAGATGTACAGGTGTGCTCCTAAGAGGGCTGCTGGCCATCATGCCTCTGGCAAAAGTGTCACAGCAGGTGTCACCAGAAGCATGTTTTGGGCCATGGAGGCACAGGTACGTATGGAACGTTATACCAGACAGTCTGAGGCTCCAGAGGGCTACTCATTCTGCTGTACTTGACAACATCCATGATCTTGCAGGTGCCCAATGTTATTTTGCAGAGGTCCTGGATAGACAGTTGGGTGAGATGGTGGGAATCCTTGACCATGCAGTGTCTATGTTAGAGCATATGGTGGGAGTAGGGCGACAGCCACATGGATGTAGGTCAGCAACACCAACAGGTGGAGGTCTATGTGGACATGCAACAAGTCACAGCCTCTCCTGTAGTGGCAGTACCAACACCAGCACTGCAGGGGGGTGCTGTCCACACCACAACACAGCAGACCACTTGCACATGGTCCTGGCTGGTCCCAACAGGGATGCGGATCCAGTGGACATTTGTCATCATAAGGGGAGAGTACCATATCTGGGCTTCTACCTGACAGTGACCATGGAACACCTGGCAGGCACAGTTCTCATGTCCATGGCCAGACATGGTGAACTGTGCACCCTGCCATGTACAGTCTGCAGCTTTCCAACAAACCCCTGTATAGAGCAGCCACATGGCAGAACTGTGTGCATACATACACACACACATCACCAACACAGCTAGGACACCTCCATACCTATACACACACACCTGCACAGCCCAATTAATAAAGAACCCCCTAACACACACATGATGTCAACCAAATGGCTCAGCCTAGGTCTCTGGCAAACCCACAACACACCCTGTAGATATGATGATACCTGTGCCACACCCCTGTCATCCATACCATTGATGCAGGGACATGCTAATATGGTTCTGAAGCACAGGGTGAATGTACTAAGATTTAGCAATGTAATGCTGTTTAACATGTTTTCAGATGGAACTTTAATGCTTACATGTCAGGGTGTCTAGCTGTCCAGCAGTGATGCATTATGGCTGTTATTACCACTGTCTGATTGTGGTCTCCATAATGTACTCAGTTTGTGTTGTAGGTGTCTATGTGTCAGCTGGATGATGGTCTGCTGTTTCCTACAAGGGGTATGGCATTGTGGTGACACATTGACTATGTCATATCCTGGGTATAGTTGAACACAAGTAACAGGTCTGTATAGCAGTTACTCCATGTGCCACATGGCTGATAGGTCTGAGGGGTGTATACAGGTGAGTGCATGGCGGCTGATCTCAGCAGCTCTTCTACAGTGGACAAGGGTAAGTGTACTGGGTGGCACACACCAATGTTTGTGAATGACACACACATACAAAGGCTTTGGTGTTGATGCAATACACAGTGAATATTGTACACATGGATGTATTTAATTTTGCAGTGAACTCATTTTGGCCTATGTAATTCCACCAAGACAAAATTGCCAAAACATCACATCCGTAAATAATCAGTCTGCCAGTTTAATGTCATTGACGATGGAACTGGCAGGGCATATGTCCTCTTCCCCAATTTGGTGCAATCTTGGAGTTGGTAAACATAGGTGTGCTGGTGTGGGTGGCACAGCCCTCCACTTTGAAGAGTGTGAGGTGGCATAGAACCACACATAGTGTGATTAACAACTACCTGACCTGTTAACATAAACTGTACAGTATTACAGCAGACTAAGTAGGGGGATACACACAACAATAACCCCAATGAGGGTGGCTGTGTCCACAACATCCACGCCCAACTATATATACTAACTCCAGTATTGCTGTACCGCTGTACAGTTGGGAAGAGGGCATTTACACATCTACTACTAGTTTTGATTAAATGAATTTCCAGAAGATGATTCCTTTGAAATGTTAGCTTTTGCCAGTCAGTTCTCAGACAAATGATCTCCTGGGACATGTATTTTCTGTAAACACATACACATGCACTTACTTGGCAACACTGAGAGTAGAACCCCTATCTAGGTACTTATTGCTACTAATGTATTTGGCCTTAATTGCACACACCACACAGAAATTTAGGATGAGGTATGTCTTGAGTTTCTTGTTAAGTGAAGAACATCACCAGGCCTTGTACAGTATGGTAATGAGGGATGTACTGAGTGTTAATGAACAATGCATAGTATGACATACTGTCATATGCACATTGACAAACACATAACAGTCACAGACACATCTGAGAGACATGGGTGTATCAGTGCTAACTACCTTGCCAGTGAGTCCATTCTGTTACAGAGAATTTGCACACAGCACATGCATCATTGGGCTGAATAGTGTAATTAGTTAACTCTATGTTTGATGGTGACAGTGGTGCTCATACAGTGGACCTTGGGACAAGTACTAGGGTTACCATAGTGTAAAGACAGTATACCCAGCACCCACATCCCACATTGGATATTTTACTCACTGAAACCCATGATAATGCTCTGACATACCCACAATCACACATTGACCAGGACTGCAATATAACCCTTGTTTATCTAATCAGTGCTTCTACAGGGATATGCATTTATTTCACATACCACAGGGATAGTAGAGTGAGGGTTTATCATGGCTCTCCTAATGTCAGCAACATCACTATCCCTTATACTGTATGGCAAGGTGTATTGTATTTGTAGAATGTGGCCTCAGAATGATGTAGCCTACAAATATGCACACTTGTACACATGCACACACTTGCCAGGACTCAGAGGGTAACCATGCCTATCTACCTATTTGTACAACAGTGTTATGCTGGTACTGTAAGCTCCAGGTAGCCAATAGGGTGAAGAGTGTAACAAGGTACATTTAATGTCAATTACAGCAGCAGCCATTTCTAACTATGGCAATGGGGGTGTAGTGGGTGTGAAGGCCCTCAGGGTATAATAAAATACACGTTTACAAACACACAAACACTGTTATTCTCAGTAATTCACACTAACACATTTATCAATACTGGGCTCCATAGGTACAGGTGTTCCTAGGTGTGTACCAGGCTAATGTCCATGGAGAGATGAGAAGAGTAGGGGATGTGGGTACACTGGTATCATGCCACCTGACATTTGTCAGCAGGCCATCTATCAACTGCTGCCACTTGAGTGATCCATATCATGTGGTGCATAAAGAGTGGGTTTTCCTAGCATTCATAACACAGCTGGGCAGACATGTCAGTGTCAATCAAGCATAGATTGCCTGTAAGCAGCCAAGGTGGATACCTGACAACTGCACGTCTGTACAGAAACAGACAAAAATCAGCTAGCCAACAGGTTATGCATTAGGATAAATACATGTATATGTATATATATATATATATATATATATATATATATATATATATATATATATATATCTGGATCTACCTGATAACACCAACACACCAAAACACCGACAATGAAATCACCGACACCACAAAACCGAAAGTTCAAAAACACGAAACTTCACATGCCCGACAAACCACAATCCGACAATCAACAAAACAAATACCTTTTCTGAAAAACACACACACAACACAAGCACACCAACAATCTTACAAACCTACACTAAACCTTACATACACAATTATGTATGCACTAACCTTAACCCAAACCCTAACCCTAAGGTCCGTCACTATCGCACACTTACCTTACCCGTACCATAACCCTAACTCATTTAATCCGCCCCTAACCCTTAAGTCTGTCACTATGGCACACTTAACCTACCCGCACCCTAACCCTAACTCACTTAATCCACCCCTAACCCTTAAGTCTGTCACTATCACACACTTACCTTACCCGCACCCTGACCCTAACCCTAACATCCGTCCCTATCGCACATTTACCTTAACATATCAGTGTTCTCAGCGTTGGGATTTTCAACTTTCAGTCTTCTCCGTTGTCGATCTTCCGGTGTCAGTTATCTCATTGTCGTTCTTCTCAGCTTTCGCTATCGGTAGACCCATATAAATATATATATATATATATATATATATATATATATATATATATATATATAGATATATATAGATAGATAGATATATAGATATATATATATATATATATATATATATATATATATATATATATATATATATATATATAGATATATATATATATATATATATATATATACATCTATTATATGTATATATATATATATATATATATATATATATATATATATATATATATATATATATATATATATATATATATATATATATATATATATATATATATACATATATATAAAGATATATATATATATATGTGTGTGTGTGTGTGTGTGTGTGTGTGTGTGTGTGTGTGTGTGTATGTATACAGAGACTTCCCTGGAATAGGCTGCCCATACATGTGAGGCAGAGTGCCTCAATGGCACTCTTCAAGAGGAACCTTGACGATTGGATGGGAGATAGGAAATTCACCCTGGGGATCACATCAGTAGCCCTGCTATACAGGGGTCCAGGAAAGTAAATATTTATGGGAAGCAATAGCCAGGGAATCATTATGGCTAGGCTTGTATAAGCCCTACAGCCGATAGCCTACTACCTACCTACGAACCTATGAACCTATACATATATATATATATATATATATATATATATATATATATATATATATAAATATATATATATATATATATATATATATATATATATATATATATATATATATATATATATATATATATATATATATATATATATATATATACATTTATAAAACATATGCCCATAACATGTAGTGGAGTCATACCTCAGCACCAATAGTCACAACCTCTTAGTGCAAGGGGATGTAATGTAAGTATTGCAGGTATAAATGTAGAATGCTGCTACAGTGACAGGGGTTGTGTCAACAGACATGTTGTGTAGGAAGTCACTTCTGATGCTGACATGTACACCACCAGTTACTGACAGGCATCATAAAATCACCATTGTAAAGTACCACACAAATCACAATAATGATCCTGTGGAATACAGCAGAGGAATGACCAATAAACCTGGACAGTCTGACACAATCTGGTCAGTCCAGAGGTATACACAGAAGTCCTTAGTGTAAGACGTGTGGACCTAGCCTGACAAAGTAGATGTTTACAGCCATGTAAATGGAGATATAA
Source organism: Protopterus annectens (assembly GCF_019279795.1). Lineage (NCBI taxonomy): Eukaryota > Metazoa > Chordata > Ceratodontiformes > Protopteridae > Protopterus > Protopterus annectens. Next base: position 301,557,790 of record NC_056728.1, read on the forward strand.
AAATACTGGAATAGGTAAGCTCACACAGTTGATGTATTCACACACACTCCTGTCTGTCCTAACGCATATTAACCGGAGGAGCAGAGGTCCCAAGCCCAATTACATCCCACTAGTTAGTGACATACATTTTCAGAGCATCCTACTGCTTTTTCATAAATACACAACACTTATAGTTCCCAGGCAAAAGTACATCTGACAAATATCTGGACATAACATCACACTAGGTAAATACACTGAGCTGCTAGGAATTTCACAAAGCACTGTGCAAACTATAGACATACTGCCACAATATTGACCCAAGTTTCCTATGGGGGAATACACATGTACTTGCAAATATAGCAGGCACTGTAACATGTAACAGCACAGAGTAACAGACACCACTGTGAAAGTGCATGCCCACAACCAATCTGAACACAGTCACAGTCACATTATGGTAAGCCTAATTAATAGCACAGTATATGGAGTGTGTGAACAAAACCATCCTCATAGGTGAAACTCACACACTAACCCTACATATACTGGCCCAATGCACAGTGTAGTCTGATGCCTGACTGTGGTATGGGACATGTCTCAGTCTGGGTCTACTTTGAAACATCTAAAACCCATAACATCTAATTTCATAACATTGAGACCAGAACATCTAAAACCCATAACATAGAATTTCATAACATCTAACACTACAAATCACAGGAAAATAACATTCCCTCCACATATAACAACAAACTACCAAACATACATTTTACTACTCTGCCTTCCACACTCCCTGTAAATTAAATATACCAACTCCAAGATCACAGTACAGTGGGAAAAAGTTAATTTCCTAACCCCACTGTATCAACCCTCCTTGCAGAAATGTAGTAAAAAGTGTGCTTGGTAGTTTGGTGTCATTATATGTCGTTATATCTGGAGGGGATGTTATTTTCTCGTGATTTGTACTGTTAGATGTTATGAAATTCAATGTTATGGGTTTTGGATGTTTTGGGTTTTAGATGTTCTGGTTTCAATTTTATGAAATTAGATGCTATGTGTTTTAGATGTTTTGAATGGGACCCCTCAGTCTGGCCCTATAAACATATACACTGATAGGGTACTGTAAACTGGAGCAGCATGCAACGTCAGATAGAACAGGACCAAGAACAATGACATCTACCACAGTCTGTACACAGGCCAAGTAACATATTCACAATACACACTCTGTCAACAATCACCATAAGTACACAGACCCCAGTACTGTACAGACTACAACAGAATGTCCAGGTGTTGTCCTCAAATATAAGGCCTACTATACATAACATGTCTAGCAGTCTGATATCTCACTGGCTTGTTATCATGTATGATGTCAGTAAATAATGATATACTGTACATATGCACCTCTTACTGCATGATATATGGACAAAGGGTGACAGACTTGGGGGACAAAGGCACTAACACAAAGCCAATAATGACATATTCCTGAGATAAACTGAGAAAATTCCTGGTGTAACAGGCTTTGTTGTGACATATCTCTTCTGAAGGATATGAAGTCAGTAACTCACATGGATGTCACCATGTACTGATTGCAATCATCAGAGTATGCTACTGCATTTCTAAAGATAGGAAATGTGTGAGTAACACACCACATATAAGACTCTAAATTCTGGCCAGTCTGCAGATAGCCCTACAGGTGAGTGTTTCCTCAGCCACACAACACTGTCATGCCAGACTTTACATCATGTAGAACAGTCATATCCACACAAACCCTGTTAAACAGACATTACTTTAAAAATAGAACAGCAATACTTACATTATGTCCCCATGTCTGGAACATCCCCATCCTGTTTGTTGGCCTGTCTCCACAGTGTATGTTGTAAGAGGTATTTCCAACTACCCTCTGTGATGCTGTTTGTCAGACACCCACATGAAGTCCTGGTCACAGTGAAGGAAAAGGGCCAAAACCCACATGAAGTGCTTAGTTTTATATATATATATATATATAGGAGTATATATGCAGTTGGCTGTAGGAATGATACAACAGCTGTTCCACATACAATTAGCAAGTGGGGGACTGCATTTCGTGCACAGGCCATTAGCTGATCATGAGCATTACTAACAAAACTCAAGCTGCTGCCTATGGAAAACAGATGCACTTTTCCACATCCACCAGAGAGGGGGAGAGAGAGAGACAGAGACAAAGTAAGAAAGGAAGGGAGTAAGAGAGTAAGAGCCAAGTGTGTTTGTGTATGATCTGTGGGTGGAGAGTGGTATCTGGGTATTATAACGGTTGCCTATATTGTTTACTAATCCATACTGTCACATAGTAATTGCACATGGCTGTACACATTTATGGCTGAGGACTGTCTACAACAATGTCTACAGTATTTGAAAACTGTTGGCCTTGTAATGTGGACATTGGGACATATAGGTCCTCAATATAATGATGTAGCAAAACCCACACTGTAATGGATCCTGTCATTACACAATCACCCCAACAGGATACTGATGACACACAAACAAACACAATCTTACCAGTGCTGAGTTTCAAACCCCTACCTGACTATGTATTGCTATTACAGTGTTATGTAGATATTGCACGCGCCATGCAGCTTACATGCTGGAGCGCTATCCAAAGGTATCTTTGAAAGTGAGTAACATCAGCAACAGTGCTAAAGAAGGGGTGAGGGAAGTGTAGTAAGTGCGAATGTCCACAAAAGCAGGTGTCACCAAAGACACACACACACACACACACACACACTCTCAGGGAAACACACACATTATCACAGCTGGCAGGATCAGGATGAGAATTCCTACCTAATTAGTTTACTAGACTACAATATTACACAATTATCAGAAGCGCCACAGAGCTTACATGGCTGAAACGTGGCCAAAGGGTTATTTTAAGGTGAATTACATCAGCAGGCATGCTAAAGTAGGGCAATGGGAGGTGTAGTGAGTGTGAATGGCTTCAAAACCATTAATCTTAACACACACATCACAGTTACTATGTCTGGGATTAGAACTCTTATCTAATTAGTATGTTACACTATAGCATTACCCAGTTATCACAAGTGCCACAGAGCTTATGGGGCTAGCCTTTGTCCAAAGGGTTATTTCATGGTGACTGACATCAGCAGGCTTGCTAAAGTAGGGCAGTAGGAGGTATAGTGACTGTGAATGGCCTCAAAATCTTTCATCCACACACAACCACACACACACACACACAAACACACACACAGTTTCACAGTTGCCATGTATGGGATTAGAATTCCTACCTAGCTAGTATGTTACATTATAGCATTGTGCAGTTATAACAAGCATCAAGGAGCTGAGACTTGACCAGAGGGTTATTTCAAGGTGACTGACATCAGCATGAGTGCTAACATGGGCAATGGGAAGTGCTGCGTGTGTGAATGGGCCTTAAACCATTCCTCTGGAAACACACACAACACTCAGTCACATACAATTTTACATTTGACAGGACTGGGTATACAAATGCTAGATGAATACTGATTTGTACTATCATGTTACACAGTTATCACAAGCACCACAGACACTATAGGGCTGAGGGCTACCAAATGCAATGTCTACAGTGATTGACATCGGCACATCATATGATATTGGCCAATTGGATGTGTGGTGGGTGGGACAGGCCCCATGATGGAAATCTCTCTGTCACTGTCTGTCTCTCTCTTCCCCACATCTCTGTGTGTGCGACATATTATAGTGTGTTGGACTTGGATATGTGTGAGTATTCCTATCCAATGTGTGTGCAAAGCATGAATGGTGTGCAATGTGGTGTGTTTACACAGACATCTGCGACTGACATATATGTATAGTCCACTGTTGTTTTTTGACATGGGCTTCATTTCTCTAAGTGTAGTAGCATGCCCAGTATGACCTTCTGTATTGAGTATGTAAACACATTCCAGGTAGGTTGTACTCCAATCCAGGATTTGGTGTTCTACACCTACAGCTAGCGACCTGTTTCTGCAGGATATCTGTAGATAGGTTGATAATATGGAGTCACAATGGGTGAATAATAGTGGGATATTGTAACTATTGTGTCTGTGCAGCTTGTGTTACATGGTTGGTGTTAGCAGAGATATTCAGACATATGTACTGTTTTACACTATGTTATATTATGTCATCAACTACTGACAGATATACTTATTTGCTAACATTTATTTCCTGGGAAATACAAGATGAATGAAGCTGTGTCCAGTATTGTAGTCTGCAGCCTACATATTCTTACACACTCATGCCATTCTGGAAGGGTAGCTGCAGACACTTTCTGATGGATCTGTGTAAATGGTCTAGCACCTTGGAACTGTGGTGGCTGAGGATCCTCTGCTTGTGCATATATTGGCTTAACAGAATGGCATATCCTGCTGTGTCCATACCTCTCAGCTGTATAGATTCCCCGAGGATACCCAGAGGCAGGGTTCATATATCTGGACAGTTCTTCACATTGTGGCTTATGAGCAGGTTTGTAGCCACTCATTACTGGGTTTGCAGGCAGGGGTAGTATGGGCACACATCAGAGTTTCAGACTTCACACACTCCATGATGTCCATGCTTCTACACCCCCCACTCTGTTATTCTATCCTCTTCCTAACATTATGCGAGCAATATCTGAGAAGTATCCCTATAGTTGTCCCTTCATCCCAGCAGTATTTAGGGGTTGGTCCACAGTTCATGCAGTAGGACATGGTGGGCATGCTACTGGGATTTGTCAACATGGCCTTGCATTTGTGTTCTGTGGACTGTGTTATGTTGTTAGTTTGGACCCCATGAGATAACATACATTGTCAGTATGCGTGAGGCACAGGCCTTTGACAGATGACTGTAGGGCATTTGGTAGTGATGCAGGCCATCTATAGCAGGCTAGTGCATTCGGTGACTCCTACATTCCCAGGCTGTGAGTCACTGAATTACCCTGGGGTGACAGGGTAAGTGTGTAAGGTGTTAATGGCAATAGTTCCTGTACATATTAATCCACTGGTATGGATGATGGCAAGGTTCTGCTTACAGCTAGGGACACACCTGCATGGGACACCTCTTCAGCATGCTATATTCTGTGGGTATTCCCATACAGAAGTGGGGGTCATACTGTACTCGTTCCCAACAGCAGGGATATCATCTGTGATAAACCTGCGGCTGATGGTGGGGTGAGCTGAGTACATGTGTGATATGGAAGCTTCTTGCTGATGACTCACAGATATACCTGGGACATTCCCCTTAAGCTGCCTTGTGTGGAGACATAGGCAGTCTCTCATTATTTCATAACTGTGCCTTTTGTGGTCTGCCAGTGATTGACCAGACTACATCAGTATTCCATACTACACAGACAACTAATGTGCTGCTAACCTGTATGTACAATTCCAAAGGTGTGTGCAGTTGACAGTTACATTTTATGTACTCTTTCTGGGGTACTTCCACCTGTGTACTGTGTGTATGTCTGTGCCCACATTCATGATGGTGACAGATAGTGACATCAGGACAGTGAGTATGGATGACTGCTGAATTGGGTATTCATGGGATGCATTGTAGTTGGCACTGCAGTTGTCAGAACATGGCCCTGTCATCAACAGTACTGGCCATAGGCCACCAAGACACAACCCTCTATGCCTACATCATACTGACCACTTCCACACACTATACAACACACAACAACCTAACACACAGACCCCTGCATTTTGTGCATGTGCAACAATCTATCCTGTAAATTAGGCCAGCTCAGGCAATCTGTGCTCCACTGTTATTAAACCCACATGTACATGTAACTGCAGGTCTACATAGGATTGTTGGGGGGGGGGCACACCTGACAACTGTAAACATTTGCTATGACTGTACTGGTATTTCAAATACTCTGTTGGCTTCCATTTCATTTTGTATTCTGACCTATCATGCCGACTAGAGGCATATCAACAGAGTACAGATCTTAGGTTTTATTGACCTACATTTTAGATTTAGACTTCTTACCCTTTAGAACTAACATACAACTGCCATACCTGTTGTAGTCTATCTGTGTAGGTCTGGAGGGGGGATGTTCATCATTGCACAGCTTTTCTTTATGGTCATCTACACTTGTCCTGTTGGCTGAGGCTGGTGTTGGCTATGTGAGCCTCACTGACATGCATGTGTGTGTCCTATGGACACACATTTGGGCCACCACATGTGCATTGGGATTTGTCACCTTGTCTAGTACCGCCTACTTTGTTGATACCAGTATTTGTTATGGATTTCATGCTGCCCATATAAGTGTCCACTATCTGCTGCCATCCCATTCAGCCACCCGATTCCCTTGCATGCTGACATCCATACCATAGATACAACTAGCAAAACATACTACTCCATTCAGTAATTGATAGGGAGAGAGACTTAGATTGTTGCTGTGCCAGTACTGAGGATGGTGCTGGAGGGCTGACTATAGTGGAAGCACATAGTACACTCCCTATACATGGTAAAGAACAGGTATTGTTATGTTTGGCATCCCTTTTGCTGTATGTGTGAGTCAGAGAGAGGTGTCACTCCCTGGGTCCCTACCATGTCAGTGTATGTGCTATGTGTTACTTCTTTGCCAAAACCTGGGCATACTGGGCATGCCTCCTTCTGCCTACATGGGCAGGTTCAGGTTGTTCTTCCTCTGAGTCCCTCTGTGCCTGTGATGGCCTTGGCAATGGTGGGGGGCTGTGTGGCCCTGCCCAGTGCTGTTCCTGCTGCAGCTGTTTCTGCAGAATCATATTGTGTAGCATGGCACATACAATAAAAATTTGTGTACATGTAGCTGGAGAGTACTGCACGGCTCTACTGGATATGACCAGGCATCGGAAACGTGACTTGAGCATCCCAAACACATGCTCTATTATGCTTCTGGTTTGTGCGTGTGCCTCATTATGGAGTTCCTGTTCGGGAGCATGTGCATTTCTGATGGGTGTCATCAGCAACAGCTCTAGTGCGTAACCAGCATCCTCCACTAGGTGGCCATATGGGATGTCCCCACTGGCAAATTTCTAGTACAGCTGTGTCATATGCCAGATGTGGGAGTCGTGATAGCTTCCAGGGCTGCCAGCACACACATTCAAGATAATTCCCTGGGCATCACACACAACCTGGCAGTTGATGGAGGGGAAACCCTTGTGGTTTATGTAGAACCTACCCCTCTCACTGGGTGGTGCTTTGATGTGTATGTGCATGCAGTCTATAGCACTCACTATGTCAGAGTATTCTGCTATTTGATTGAAGAGATGCATATTGCTGGTCAACGGCTCACGGGTGTTGAGGAAATATATGTGCTCACCAGCATGTGCTGACATGGCATCCAGGAACTGGTGGAGTACCCTGCCTGTGAGATCCCCATGGTATCCCCAGTTGGCCTTTGGAAGGTACCTGTGGCTAGTATTCTTAAGCCTACACATACCTTGGCATCCACTGGGATGGGTTCCCCTCTGTTGATTCTGTGTGTAAGTCGTGTCTGGCACAGCTCAACAATTTGCTGTAGAATGTCCCTGTCCACCCTATAGCACTCCACTTTCCCCAGCTCATGAAGCCCCTGGTAGATTACCCTTGGTCTGTACACTCTTCTCCTCACTGTGGGTTGGTCATCAGCATTCACATATTTATCACCCTCAATCTCTTCCACATATTGATGTATGAGAGCAACAGCAGCCCCTAACATTTTGCTTGTTTTGTCAGGTAAAATTTCCCCGTCAGTGTACACCAGTGGTGTAGAGTTTGTGGGAAAAACCAGAGTGAAAGGTGTTTGCATAGTTTATAGTAGGTTGGGCTGCTGCCTGTGTAATTGACTGATTCTGATACATTTCACCTGCCAGCTATGCTAGTTCTCCTTGATTGCCTTCCTACTGCTGTTTTCCCTTTCCATTGCCTTCCTGTTTAAGCCCTGAGGCACGCCGCACATACCCAGTGTTCAGATGTGAACAGAGCTGCTATTTCCTGTGGGTTTTTTTGTTTTTGTTTAAAAACCCGGTGCGCAGCACGCATAGCCATTTAGGCAATGTTAACACTGCTAGGCAGCCTCAGACACACACCCCTTCGTTAGCTGTGCTTAGCTAAAGGCAAACACGGGCCACAGAGCTCCAATAAGCTTACAGCATGCATGACACTCCCCCTTATGAGGTCATCTACCTCTTATACTTATACCATGGTGTTGCTGCACCTACACAGTTGGGTGCAAGCTAATACTGAGAGGAAATCTGTGATTCAGTATCAATCCCCTCATTTGCATAAAACAGAATGCTAATTCATAGTTACCACATTCGCACTGAGCCTTCCCCCTTAGCAACCACTATTCCCTGGTATTGTTGTCTTATGTATGCCATTGACTATCATGGCAAAATGCTGATTTGGGTTTAAAAGCTTATTTCCAACATTTTTTCTTATTTTCAGGCTGATCCAGTTTGTGCACCGCTGCCCTATGCTTAAATGGCCGAAATTGGCCAAAAAAAAATAAAAGTTATTTTTTATAATTTTGCAAATATTTCCCATGCCAATGGCCATATATTTGGCCATTGGCATGCCTACTACATTGAATACATGCTTTCTTTGGAGCTGTCATGCCTCCGTTTTGTAATTTGCAGAAATGTATTCAGTTAGTAAGTCAATATAATTTTGCAGGTTACACTGTTCCTGCACAGATGCCTGCCTGCTTCCTGTATCACTAATTCACCTCATTTGCATGGTTTTTACCACTCATGAACATCCCAGGAGCTCATTCCTGGATCGCCCGTCAGCCATATTGCATGCAGCAGCTCTTGCACTATTCCTGCACACCGTGCAGAGCTTGCTGAATCCCGAGGAATGTCTTTTTATATTCTGAAGGAACACTGCTAAAGGTTATAGATTTTCTGAAGTAGGGCTGGTCTGTTGATGTTCTTTGAGACTTTTCCTGAAGTAGTGTTTCAAATAAGCACTGGAGTTCTGCAACCTGTTCAACAGCTGCAGTTATTGTATGTCATTTGCTGTGGCTGTTTTCTGTATGAAGTTTACATTTGGAATTTTAGTGGTGACTTACCAAAAAGTCTGCTCTGTAAGGAGTAACTGTAGTATTGTTGGCAGTGGCCTTATTCTTCATGGAGTTCACAGACTCCCATCTGGAAAAACACTGGTGTGCTGCTGAAAAATCTGTTATGAAACATGTCTGCTGTAATTACTGATATACTGGAAAAAAGAATTACTGTCAGACTGCTTTTACTTTGCCCTAAAGTCCATTCTGTAGAATACACTTCTGACTGCTGATAAGGTTGATATGTTTTTTTACACTTAGTTTAACTGTTGCTACCCACTCATCGATGGTAGGCTCGCAATTATAAAAATGAATGACACTGTAAAGGGAAAAAGAAAAAGTAAACCATAAAATAACAGCTCAGTGCACATTTGAGCACTGTGTTTGTGCGGCGCACCCCCAGGCTTGAACAGGAAGGCAATGGGAAGGGAAAACAGCAGTAGGAAGGTAATCTAGGAGAACTAGCATAGCTGGCAGGTGAAATGTATCAAAATCAGTCAATTACACAGGCAGCAGACCAGCCCAGCCCAGAACACTACTATAAACTATGCAAACACCTTCCCCTCTGTTTTTTCCCACATACTCTACACCACTGGTGTATACAAGCGGGGATATTTTAACAAACAAAAACAACAAAATGATAGGGGCTGCAGCAGCTATCAGACATCAACATGTTGAAGAGGCTGAGGGTGGTGCAGATGAGAATGCTGTTGACCAACCCACAGTGAGGAGACAGAGAAGGATGTACAGACCCAGGTTAACCTACCAGGGACTACATGAGCTGGAGATATTGGAGCACTATAGAGTGGACAGACACCTCCTACAGCAAATTATTGAGCTGTGCCAGCCACTCTTGACACACAGAACTAACAGAGGTGAACCCATACCAGTGGATACCAAGGTATGTGTAGGCCTAGGAATACTAGCCACAGGTACCTCCCAAAGGCCAAATGGGGTTATCATGGGGATCTCACAGGCATCAGCATCTAGGGTATTCCACCAGTTCCTGGATGCCATGTCAGCACATGCCATTGAGCACATATATTTCCTCAACACCTGTGAGGTGCTGGCCAGCAATATGTGTCTCTTCCACCAAATAGCAAAATACCCTGACATAGTGGGTGCTATAGACTGCACGCACATATGCATCAAAGCACTACCCGGTGAGTGGGGTAGGGTCTACATCAACCGTAAGGGTTACCCTCCATCAACTGCCAGGTCATGTTTGATGCCCAGGGGATTATAATGAATGTCTCTGCTGGTTGCCCTGGAAGCTATCATGATTCCCACATCTGGCATCTGACGCAACTGTACCAGAGATTTTCCAATGGGGACATCCCTTACGATAACCTAGTGGGGGATTCTGGTTATGCACTGGAGCCATGGTTGATGACACCCATCAAAAATGCACACACACACACGAACAAGAACTCCATAATGAGGCAGACGCACAGACCAGAGTTATAATACAGCGTCTGTTTGGGATGCTCAAGTCATGGTTCCGGTGCCTGGACACATCTGGTGGAGCCTTGCAGTACCAAATACATGTACTCAAATTGTCATCATATGTGCCATGATACACAATATGATCCTGCAGAAACAGCTGCAGCAGGAACAACATGGGGCAGGGCCACAGAGCCCCCTGCCAATGCCAAGGCCTGCACAGGCATAGAGTGACTCAGAGGAAGAACAACCTGAGCTTGCCCTAGTAGGCAGATGGAGGCTTGCCAAGTATGCCCTGACATTGGCAAAGAGGCAACACATAGCACATACACTGACACAGTAGAGACCCAGGGAATGACACTGCTCTCTGACTCACACATACAGTAAAAGGGATGCCAAACATGACACTACCTGTGCTCAACCATGTATAGGGAGTGTACTATGTGCATCCGACATAGGAAGCTCTCTGGCACCATCCTCAATACTGGCACACCCACAAGGTAAGTCACTCTCCTTACCAATTGCTGAATGGAGTAGTATATGTTGTTACTTGTATCTATGGTATGGATGTAAGCATGCAAGGGAATCGGGCAGCTGAATGGAATGCTGGCAGATAGTAGACACCTATAGTGGCAGCATGAGATCTGTAACAAATACTGTCATCACCATAGTAGCCAGTACTACACATGGTGACAAAACCCACTGCAGGAAATGTGCTGAGCCACATGTGTGTCCATATGACACACACATGCCAGTCAGGGAGGTTCACATACCCAACAACATTCTCAGCCAGCAGGATAGGTGCAGACAAACACAAACAAAGGCTGTGCTAAGGTCTCTGAATTATGCCTATGGGTAACCTCCCCCAGGCCTACACAGACTGACTACATTAGGTCCAGCAGTGGGATGTTAGTTCTGAAGGGTAGGAAGTCAGAAATTGATAGGTAGGTCAATCAAACCTAACACATGCAGTACACTGATATGCCTCTAGTCAGCATGATAGGTTAGAATACAGAATGAAATGGAGTACCTGACATACCAGCACAGTCATAGCAAATGTGTACAAGTGTCAGGTGTGCCCCCTAACCCTATGTATAAAAGTAGAAACAGTCAGGTGTGCCCCCCAATCCTGTGTAGAACTGTAGAAACAGTCAGGTGTGCCCCTTAATCCTATGTAAAAATGTAGAAACAGTCAGGTGTGCCCCCCAATCCTGTGTAGAAATGTAGAAACAGTCAAGTGTGCCCCCTCCCCAAATCCTGTATAGAAATGTAGAAACAGTCAGGTGTGCCTCCCCAATCCTATGTAGAAATGTAGAAACAGTCAGGTGTGCCCCCCATCCTGTGTAGAAAAGTAGAAACAGTTAAGTGGACCCCCCCCCAATCCTGTGTAGAAATGTAGAAACAGACAGGTGTGCCCCCTCCCCCAATCCTGTGTAGAAATGTAGAAACAGCCTGGTGCCCCCACCCAATCTGATGTAGACACGTTGTAACATTCAGGTGGGCCCCCCAATCCTAAGTAGAAATGCAGTAACAGTCAGGTGTACCCCCTCAAATCCATTGTAGACATGTAGTAACATGTATGTGTAGGTATAATACCAGTGGAGCACAGATGACCTGAGGTGGCCTCGGTAGCAGGATAGATTGTAGCATTTGTACAATATGCAGGTATGTGTGTATTAGGTTGGTGTGTGTTACATATTGTGTGAGAGTGGTCAGTATGTATGCATGTGGAGGTTTGACCTGGTGGCCATTGTCCACTACTGCCGATGACAGGGCCAAGTCCTCACAACTGCAGTGCCAAAGACAATGTTCCCCAATATAACACATGCTAGCAGTAAGCCATTGTAAATGTATGGTGGCAATATGTGTCACCGGATCACCTTTATATCTTCGAAATCGCGTTTCGCCGACACACTAATCACCGACACCAAAAGACCGACAACAAAAAACACCGACAACGCAAAACACCGAAAACCATTACACCAACACACTACACGTAAACAACACAGTACACTACATAACATATCCACTATCCCTAACCCAAACCCTAACCCTAAGGTCAGATACTACCGCACACTTACCCTACCTGCACCCTAACCCTAACTCACTTACCCACCCCTAACCCCAAGATCCAACACTAGCGCACACTCACCCTACCTGCACCCTAACCCTAACTCACTTACCCACCCCTAACCCCAAAGTCCGACACTACCGCACACTCACCCTACCTGCACCCTAACCCTAACTCACTTAACCCACCCCTAAACCCACAGTCCCTCACTATCGCACGCACACCCTACCTGCACCCTAACCCTAACTCACTTAACCCACCCCTAAAGCCACAGTCCCTCACTATCGCACACTTACCTGTCCGCTCCCTAACACTAAATCCCTCACTCGATCGCACACTTACCAAGTCCGTCGGGTTCTCACCTTGTCGGTCATCTGCGTTGTCAGTGTTTTCATCCCGTCGGATTCCGTGTCGGCGAAACGCGTTGTCGGGCATCTGAAGGTGACCCGTGTCACCATATGAAAGATGGACATGGCATGACTGTTGGGCTAGATATACAAGCAGTACACAGGGAAAAGTACCCCAGACATACAGTATATAATGTGCAACTATGAAATGGAAACACCCTTGGAATTGTACATACAGGTATGCACCACATTATCTTGGCTTGTAGTTGGGAATATCAATGTTGTCTGGCCGAACACTTGCAGATCACAAAGGTGATAGGACTGATGTATTGGGAAATGGCTGATGTCCCTGCACAAGCCAGCATAACTGGAATTCCCCATGCATATCCGTGAGTCAGATGCAAGTAGTGTCCATAGCACACATGCACCCAGCTCACCCAAACACCACCCACAGGTACCTCTCTGGTCTTATCCCTGCTGTTGAGAATGGGTACAATATGACCCCCACCTGTGTATGGCAATAGCAAAAGAATGCAGCATGCAGTGCAAGTTTTCCATGCCAATGTGTCCCTAGCTGTAAGTAGCACCCTGCCAGCATCCACACCATTGATCAATACTGATAGAAAGTATTGGCATGAACACCTAGCACACCTACCCTGTCACCCCAGGGGAATATACTGTATGGCAGTCTGGGACTGTAGGACTGACAGAATACAGTGGCCTGCTACACTGGCCTGCATCACCACCAAATGGCCTACAGGCCTCTGCCAAAGGCCTGCATCCCACCCGTAATGCCAATTTATGTTATGTCATGGACACCCAAATAACAACATAACACACTCCACATAAGCCATATGCAAGGCCATGTGGACAAACCACAGTAACATGTCCATCATGTCCCATTGCATGAACTGTGGACCAACACCAAAACACAGTTGTGATAAGGTGATAACTATAGGGAAATTATCAGAGAATGTATGCATAATGTATGGAAGAGGATAGAATAATAGAGGGTGGTGGGATAATTGGCAGCATGGAATGTGCAAGGTCTGACACACAGCTGTGTGCACATACTATCCCTGGCTGCAAGCACAGAAATGGGTGGCTACAAACTTGTCCAGACACCACAATAGGGGTAATGTCCTGGACTTATGACCCCTGCCTCTGGGTAACCTTTGTGAATCTGTACAGCTGTGAGGTATTGTCACAGCAAGATAAGGCCATACTGTCACATTGATGGATGCACAGGTATGGGATCCTCTCCCATCACTGTACCAGGGTGCTGAACTGGATACACAGACCCAGCAGCAAGTGTCTTCAGCTCCCCCTCCAGAATGGCATAACTTTCCATGAATATGTAGGCATTTGACCACAATACTGGACAGAGCTGCATTCACCCTGTGTTCCCCAGGACATCACTGTGAGCAAAAATGTCCACCTGACAGTACTTGAGGACATAAAACATCACAGTGTATAACATTACACATGTCTGAACATCTCTGCTAACACCAGTACCATGTAGCAGAAGCAGCACAGACACAATCACCTACAGTACACACTATCCCTTGCACAGTTTGACCCCATATTGCCAGCTTATCTACAGATATCCTGCAGAAACAGTTTGCTACCTGTAGGTGTAGAACACAAAGGTCTGCACTGGAGTACAAACTACCTGAAATGGATCCACACATTCAATACAGAAGGGCATACTGGGCATGCTCACACACTTAGAAAAAATGAAGGCAATTTCAGACAACAACATACTGAAATGTCATACTGGGCATGCTCACACACTTAAACAAATGAAGCCCATGTCTGCCAACACCAGTGGACCATACATATCTGACAGTTGCAGATGTCAGTGCATACACTCCTCAGTATGCACCAGTCATGCTTTGCACACACATTGGATAGGAATACACACATATATCCAAGGACAACACACTATAATATGCCAAAAGTACACATACATAGATGTGTGGAACAGAGTGACAGTAACAAAGAGGCTTCCATAATGAGGCCTGTCCCACCCAGCACACAGCCAAATGGCTACAACCACACGATGTGTAAATGTCACTCACTGTAGAAATTAGCCACTGATATCCCTCAGCATTACAGACTCTGTGGTGCAAGTGCTAGCTGTGCAACATGACTGTACAAGGCAGTAGTCATCTAGTAGCTGTATACACGTACCTGCGGAATATAAACCTGGGCATGCCTGAGTGTGGTGTGTCTACCTCTAGATGAATGTGTTATGGCCCATTGACACACACTGCCCTCCCCATAGCCCTACTATGACAAGCCTGCTGATGTCATTCACTTTGAAAAAAACCTTTGGGAAAAGAGTAGCCCAGTAATCTCTGTGGTGTGCCCTACAACTGCATAATGCTGTAGTGTGATAATCTAGTTAGGCAGAAGTTCTAATCCCAACCATGGCAACTGTGTGTGTGTGTGTCTGTGTAGGGAGCAATGCCTTTTTAGGCTAGTCACACTCAATACAAGTCAAATGCCCTACTTTGGCAAGGCTGCTGATGTCATTCACGCTGAAATACACCTTTGGGAAAAGAATAGCCCAGTAATATCCATGGTGCATCCTATAACTGCATAATGTTGTAGTGTGATAAATTAGTTAGGTAGGAGTTCTAATCCCAGACATGCCAACTGTGTGTTTGTGTGTGAATCTATGTCTTTGTAGAGATTAATGCATTTTAGGCTAGTCACACTCATTGCAATTCAAATGTCTTACTTTGGCAAGGCTGCTGATGTCATTCACTTTGAAATACACCTTTGGGAAAAAAGTACCTCAGTAATGTCTGTGGCACATCCAATAACTGCATAATGTTGTAGTGTGATAAACTAGTTAGGTAGGAGTTCTATTCCCAAACATGGCAACTGTGTGTGTGTGTCTCTGTGTAGGGAGCAATGCTTTTTAGGTTAGTCACACTCACTGCAATTCACATGCCCTACTTTGGCAAGGCTGCTGATGTGATTTACTTTGAAATACACCTTTGGGAAAAGAGTAGCCCTGTAATTTCTGTGGCATGTCCTCTAACTGTGTAATGCTGTAGTGTGATAAACTAGTTAGGAAGGAGTTCTAATCCCGAACATGGTAACTGTGTATGTGTGTGTGTGTGTGTGTGTGTGTGTGTGTGTGTGTGTGTGTGTGTGTGTGTGTGTGTGTGTGTGTGTGTGTGTGTGTGTCTCTGTCTGTGTTGGGAGCAATGCTTTTAGGCTAGTCACCCTCACTACAATTTGCATGCCCTACTTTGGCAAAGCTGCTGATATCATTCACTTTGAAATAGACCTTTGGGAAATAAGTAGCCAAGTAATCACCATGGTGCATCCTAAAACAGTGTAATGATGCCGTGTGATATAGTAGTTTGGAAGGGGTTCTATTCAAAGACATGGCAAATGTAGATGTTTGTGTGTGTGTGTTTATTTGTCTGTGTAGGGTACAATGCTTTTGCGGCCATTCACTGTCACTACAACCTCCATTGACCTACTTTGGCAAGCCTGCTGATGTCATTCCCAGTGAAATACACCTTTATAGGTTCATAGGTAGGTACTAGGCTGTTGGCCCTAGGGCCTATAAAAGCCTAGCCAAAAGGTACCTTGGCTTTCGGCACCCAAGAAAATTATTTTCCTGTGCCACTGTCGAGCAGAGCCACAGAAGTGATCCCCGGGGTGAATTTCCTATCTCCCATCCAATCATCAAGATCTTTCTTGAAGAGTGCTAATGAGGAGCTTTGTTTGATATAGATAGGCAGTTTGTTCCAGAGTATGGGAAGTCTCTGGGACAGGAATCTATCCCTCCAGCATGTTCTGTTTATTGTGGTGACAAGGTTTAGGTCCCTAAAGCATGTAGCTCATAGGGATTGGGATTTCTTTAAGTGGAGCATGTCCAACAGCTCTGGGTTTGACATAGTTTAGTGTGTTAGGCAGAGATTGCTTCTGAGGAGGCAATATGAGATGGAGTAAAGCTGCAGTTTTTTGAGACAGTCTGCATAGGGCATCTGTTTGAAGCCAGTAATCCTCTTTGTGAGATATTTCTGTGGCCTTTCCAGTTGTTGTAGATGTTTTGTGAGGTACATACCAAAAGGGGCGTTGTACTCTATAATGGATCTAATGAGTGATGAGTAGAAGGGAACAATGACCTCTTTTTTCCTGGATGAGAAGCCTTT
Organism: Protopterus annectens; assembly: GCF_019279795.1. Taxonomy (NCBI): domain Eukaryota; kingdom Metazoa; phylum Chordata; order Ceratodontiformes; family Protopteridae; genus Protopterus; species Protopterus annectens. Next base: position 301,574,830 of record NC_056728.1, read on the forward strand.
TGTAATGAGGTGTGCCACGTAGAAGGATTTCCTGACTACTGTGGCAATGTGATTATCAAAGGAGAGACTGCTGTCCACCTGTGTCCCAAGGTCGCTTATCACACTTTCGGTGTTAAGTAGACTACCGCCTATGTGGTAGTTCATGGGTACAACGTTTTTATCAAAAGGGATGACAATGCACTTTTTGGCATTGAGCTTGAGGCCATGGCTTTGACAGCAGGCATCTGTCTCAGTAAGGCCCTTTTGTAGGATGTCCACATTTTTTTGAGTTTTGATTATGGCTCCTAGTTTGTAGTCATCTGCAAACTTCGTTAGCCAAAGACCTTCTGTGTTAGTCTGTACTTCAGAGAAGTAGATACCAAATAGTAGAGGACCCAGGACTGAACCCTGTGGTACTCCACTGTCACTGGTCTGAAGTTGGATTTGGAGTTTGCTACTTTCACAGTGTGGGTTCTGTCAGTGAGCCATTTGGCAACCTATCTTGTGACATAGGGATTTATACCTAGTTTAGTGAGTTTATCTAAATTCCAGAGTGGGGGATGGTGTTGAAAGCCTTGGCGAGATCTAGACAGGCTGTGTGAACCACCTTATCCTCATCTATGGCTTTGGTGACTGCTTCAAAGAAGTCTATCAGGTTTAGGAGACATGATCTGCCTTTTACAAACCCGAACTGGGTGAGGTCCTGAGTTTGGAGATTACCAATGTCATTGTTTATAAGTTCCATGATGATACATTCCATAGCCTTGCAGATAAGGCTCATCAGGCTAATGGGGCGGTAGTTTCCAGTGTCAATGGTGGCTCCACCTTTGTGGAGTGGGATAACCATCACTGTGCGCCATTCAGTGGGCACATAGCCTGAGGTGAGGCTTTGACTGAACATGGTACTTACGTAGGGTGCCAGTTCGTTCTGTAGTTCATGTAGAACACAGCCTGGGATGTTGTCAGGTCTCATGGATGCTGTATTCTTGGCTTTGAAGAGTGTGTTTTTTTTTACCTGTGCAGCCGTGATTACAGGAACTTTGCATTCTTCCAGTATAGAGATGGGCCCTTTAGGGGATGAGAGGGGGGGTAAAGTTAGCACTGAACCTATCTGCCAGGATGTTGGCAATATCAGTTGGTTTTGTATATTTAGTGCCATTGTGCTGTAACTCAGGGCAGATCTGAGTGTTGCCATTGAGATTCTTGACATAACTACAGAATGCTTTGTGGTTGTCTTTAGAGTCAGTGACAATTTTGTTTTCGTAACTAGCTTTGGAGGATTTTATAAGTGATCTCAGCTTCTTACTGAGGCTGACCAGGGAGTTTCTCCAATCATGGGATTTTTACTCTTTTTTGCAAAAGTTTCTTTCTTCTGTTGTAGAGTTTGTTTATGGCAGGGGACCACCAGATTGGCTTCCTTTTTTTGGAGGATAGCATCTTGGTTTCGTTAGGGATTGCACGATCCATGCACTCGTGTAAGTGCTTATAAAGTGCATTTGTGTAGGATTCAGCAGTCATACCTCTATTGTCCGTCAGCATGGGTGTCGTGAAGTTTGCCACTTCAGTTTTAAGAAGCGTGAAGTTGGCTTTGGAGAAATTTTTTACAGCAGTTTCCCTAATGGGGTGGGGGTGGGGAGGGATGTGGATGTCTAGGGTGATTAGCTTGTGGTAGGATCTGACCAACAAGGAATTGACCTCTGGTGTGGAGCACCGGTTGCCCATTTTATTAATAACCAGGTCTAGGATATTACTGCCCCTGGTGGGGGTGTGGATAAATTGATCCAAGGCATTGGAATTTATGAATTCCATAAAACGTTGAGCACAAGAGTTGATACATGAATAGTTTTTCCAGTTAATGGTGGGGTAGTTGAAATCACCCATTATTAGGGTGTTAGGTTGTACCCTAATATTTTCCAGTGTATCAAGAAATGAGGAGTGGGAATCCTGGGGCATGGTGGGGGATCTGTAGCAAGGTACAATTTGGATGGCGGTCTTGCCCAGAGTTAGTTGCACTTGGATAATCTCGGATGCATTATACTGAGCAACTAGCCTGGAGGTGTGGATATCCTTAATGAATATTGACACGCCTCCGACTTTAGTGTTTTGGTCCAAGTCAGGTGGCCGAAAGGTGTGGTATGAATTATAGCCTGGTAATGTGGGGTACTCTCTGGAGCCTTGAACCAGGTCTTTGTCACTGCACAGATGTCGATGTTCTACATTTTAAGGAGTGTCTTGAGTGAGTGCATTTTGAGGTTTAGACTTCTGGCATTGAGTAGCAGTACCCTCAGATTCTGCTTGCTTGTACCTGTTACGGTGGTGAATTTGTCATTTGAACCTTGCCTAAAAAAGGCACTATAGGGGTGGCTAGAGCCTTAGCTAGGATCCGGAATCCCAGGAGTGACAGGTGCAGGCCATCTCTGGCAAAGCATCGTGGTTTGTCAATCATGTCAACCCAGGCAGACAGATACTGGATCCCCTTAGAATGACACCAGAAGCTTAGCCAATGGTTGAAGTCAATCATTTTGTCCTTGTACTGTGGTATCATTCTGGGTGATGGCAGGATGCTACTCAGGGCTAGGGTCATACCTGCCTGGGCTACAAGATCAGGCAGCTCCTCCATGTCCCTCTTCATGTAGTCCAGGGAGGTACATCTCAGGTCATTCACACCAACATGGACAATGACAGAGTCATATTTGTACTTGTTGTGGAGTGACCTGAGTGTATGCGTTATGTGGCGGATTTTGGCACCCAACAGGCAGGGGAAGGAGTAGCCCAGTGATCTCTGTGGTGTGTCCTATAACAGTGTAATGCTGTAGTGTGATATATTACTTTGGTAGGTGTTCTATTCCCACACATGGCAATTGTAGATGTTTGTGTGTGTATTTCTTTGTCTGTGTAGGGAGCAATGATTTTTAGGCTAGTCACACTCACTACAATTCAAATGCCCTATTTTGGCAAGCCTGCTCATGTCATTCACTGTGAAATACACCTTTGGGGAAAGAGTATCTCAATAATCTCCGTGGTGCATCCTATAACAGTGAAATGCTGTAGTGTGATATATTACTTTTGTAGGGGTTCTATGCCCACACTTGGCAATTGTGGATGTGTGTGTGTGTTTCTTTGGATGTGTAGGGAGCAATGCTTTTTAGGCTAGCCACACTCACTACAATTCAAATGCCCTACTTTGGCAAGCCTGTTGATGTCATTCACTGTGAAATACACCTTTGGGAAAGGAATAGCCCATTAGTCTCCATTGTGCAGCCTATAACAGTGTGATGCTGTAGTGTGATATAGTACTTTGGTAGGGGTTCTATTCCCACACATGGCAAGTGTAGATGTTTGTGTGTGTGTTTTTTGTCTGTGTAGGGTGCAATGCTTTTAAGGCCATTCACAGTCACAACAACCTCCATTGACCTTCTTTGTCAAGCCTGCCAATGTCATTCCCAGTGAAATACACCTTTGGGGAAAAAGTACTCCAATAATCTCTGTGGTGCATCCTATAACTGTGTAATTCTGTAGTGTAATAAACTAGTTAGGTAAGCATTCTAATACCAAACATGGCAAGTGTGTATGTCTGTCTGTGTTTGTCATTCATATCCTGTGTGGAGTTGGCTGTGACTGTGTAACAACTGGACTCATTGTGAAGCAGGTTTTGCATATTTCTTATATGGTGGCTCTATTATATGTCACAATGTCCACCTTAAAAGGATAACAGATGTAACATAGCTGAGAGGCTGGGGTGCCAATCCATACCCCTGCATGTGACATCAAGGCCTGACAAAGTTAGCAACACTTGTATTACCCAGAGAACACTCTCAACCCATGTCTCATACACAAACACACTTGCCTAGGCAACAACCGCTATATTGGTAGTGCCCTGCATATTGCCCACATATAGTAACCATGATGTGATTGCAGTGGACTACAGAGGGCATGGCACCCTGTCCATCAGTAGAATAGGCAAATACATGCAGACAGTGTGCCTTCACTATGTTCCCCACTGGATGCCTGCAACACCTGTGGTGCCATCAAATGTGACCCACAAAGTACATACCATGCTTTAAACACATGCCTTGTATGGACAGATGCCACTGACACCAGGGAATACCTGTATCATACTATCAATGTAAGTGCAGGGTCAACCAGCTGTCCATTACCAGTTCCCACCACATGAGGCAGGGCTGGCACATCTGATGATAACAATCTGTGTACACAACATGGGCCAGACACCCCAGGTACAGTTCCACATGTCACTGTACATGCATGTGGGACATGTGCACATCCCAGACAGCATCCATGTCATGGACTAAAGAACACATACATGGCAAGCATTGCACAACAACGGCCACATACACAATAGTTACCCAGGTGACTGGATGATGAATACAATACCTACCTGTGTACCTGTGTGGGCCAATCCAGACACTACACCCCTGAACCACACTGCAGACCACTGTTATGTGGCCTGATGCCAAGGTATACCATTCACATAGCCTTCTATAGTCTTCTGGTACAGTTAACCACTACACACCCATGAAGCAATGTACGCATGTTTGTCAGTACTGGTGTGTGTGTGTGTGTGTGTGTGTGTGTGTGTGTGTGTGTGTGTGTGTGTGTGTGAGTGTGTGTGTGTGTGTGCATGCGGTGTATGATGCTTTCGACCACATTCACACTCACTGCAGCTCCCATTGGCATACTGAAGCATGCTGTCTGATGTCAGATACCTTCACATACCCTTTGCCCATATAACCTCCAGATAACCCCTGTGGTGCATGTGATACCTGCACATTGATGTATTGTGGCAAACTAACTAGTTAGGAAGTGTATTCCTGACCCTGCCAAGTGTGTTAATGTGTGTGAGTCCCTCAGAGAGTGTGGCTGGGTTGACGCTGATACTTGTTCATGTGGGCAGGCATGTGTACTACACCTACCATATCACTACCATATCACTGTTGTAGATGTCACTCACCATCACATATATGTTGGACAGCTCCTCAACATGTAAGCTATGTGGTGCATGCAATAACTGCATAGACATGTGATAACAGTACATAGGCAGTCAGGGGTTTGAAACCCTGTACTGGTAGGTGTGTGACACACCGATGCTTAAGTTTTACTCTCCCACCCCCTCCCTGACTTATCCTTGCCTCTGTCTGCCTCTCTCACTCTCTCTCTGGTGGATATGGAGAACTACACCTGCTTTGCTTAGGCAGCAGCTTGTGTTTTGTAAGTGATGCTTATGATCAGCTGATGGCCTCTGCACAGATTGCAGCCCTCCTCTAGCTGATTGCATGTGGAACAGCTGTGGTAACATTCCCATAGCCAATTGCATGGAAACACACTCCAATATCTAGAAACATCATGTTGGTGTTGGGCCTTTTCATTCACTGTGAGCAGGATCTAGATCTGGTGTTTGGCAAACAGCACCACAGATGGATTTGGTATTTACCTCTAAAAACATACACTGTGGAAACAGGCCAACACACAGGAAGTATATGTGCCTGACATGACTACAGAATTTAAGTGTTGCTATTCTGCATTTGGAGTAATGTCAGTTTAACAGGGTGTGTGTGGTATGGCTGGTCTACATGTTTTAACACTTGTCATGACAGTGCTATGTTTTTCAGGAAACCCCCATCTGTAGGGTCATCTGCAGATTGGCAGTGTGTGGAGCCTTTTTTTTCTTGTGTTACTCACAGAACACCTACCTGAGAACTGCAGAAGCATAGTGTGAGGATTGCAGTCAGTACATGGTGAAAACCATGTGAGTTAATGACTTCATATCCCTCATAGGACATATGTCACAACCAACCCTGGTATGACAGTAAATGTATGAGGTTATCACAGCAACATGCCAATATTGGGGCAGTGTTCGTAGCTCCAGCCACAAGTCTGTCAGCCTTTGTACATATGTCCTGCAGTAAGAAGTGCATATGTCCTGTACACCATTATTTATTCATACCTGATAACAAGCCAGTCAGATATCAGACTGCTAGACATGTTATGTATAGTAGGGGTTGTTTCTGAGGACATAGTTTGGCCATTCTGTGGTTGTGTGTACAGTACTGGGGTCTGGGTACCTAGGGTGATTGTCGACAGTATGTGTATTGCACATAAGTACCTTAGGCTGTGCACAGACTGTGGTAGATGCCATTGTTGTCGGTCCTGTTCCATCTGATATGACATGCTGCTCCACTGAATGGTACCCTATTGGCTCACATGTCTGTAGGGCCAGACACACAAGTATCCCATACCACAGACAGCCATTGGACAAAACAGTGCCATTACCCAGCGTATGCAGGGTCAGTGTGTGAGTGGCACATATGAAGATGATGTTTATCAGACAGTCCATATAGTGTCATATTAAGCATGTGTACCATATGTGGGTGTGGCTGTGTTTACAGTGGTTGTGGGTATGCACGTTCACACAGGTGTCTGTTACTCTGTGCTGTGATATGTGTGTATAGCCCACTATAATTGCAGGTACATGTGTAGTCCCACATAGAAAATGTAGTCCAGTGTTGTGGTAGTCTGCCTGTAGTTTGCACAGTGCTTTGTGACATGCCTAGCTGCCTAGTGTAATTAACCAGTGTACTGACATGTCCAGTTATTTGCAGGTCATACTGCTGCCAGGCCACCATAACTGTTGTGTATTTCTGAAAAAGCAGTGGGATTCTGTACAGATGTATGCTACTAACTACTGGGTAGTATGTGGCCAAGTGACACCTGCACCACCAGATATTATGTGTCAGGACAGACTGGCGTGTGTACATGCATAAACTGAGTGGGCATATGTAATCCAGTATTTATGTGATATACTCATGTACATGGCTATTAACATCCACATTGGGAGGCGTGGTCCACATGTCTCGCATGAAGGGGATATGTGCACACCTCTGGACTGACCACAGACTGTGAGACTGCCACATATATTGGTCATAGCTCTGCTGTAGTCCACAGGATCATTACTGTATTAGCAGTGGTACTGTACTATGATGTCCTTAGGATGTCTGACAGAAGTCAATGGCGCACATGTTAAAAGCAGATGTGATCTCCCACACACAACATGTCTGTTAAGACAACCCCTATTACACTAGCAACAGTCTGCATATATACCTGCAATATATACCTGACAGCCCCATGCACTAAGAGGTTGGAACTATTGCGGCTGAGGTAGGACTCCACTCCATGTTCTGGACATATGGTGAACATATATGTATATCTATTTATCCATATATCTATATAGATATATACGCATATACATATTGATATATATGTATATATATATATATATATATACACATATATATATATATATATATATATATATATATATATATACATATAAACACTTAAATATATACATATACACAGCAATATATCACTACACATATACAGATATAGATACATATGCATATATACTTATGGATAACTACTTATATATGGATAGTAACAGGTAAATCAGAATAGATATGTATGCACATATAGTTATCGATATCTACATATATATCTATATAAATAGCCATGTCTGTACACATAGGATGTACATACATATATAGCTATACACACACACACACACACACACACACACACACACATATATATATATATATGGATCTAGGACTTTTTAATGAAATTTCAAAAGCCTGAATCCATTACCACTAAACACACTTTAACAAAAGCACTTTCATCAAAAAAGCGCTTTTGTTAAAGTATGTTAAAAAAAAGAAAACACAAGATCTACTTGAATGCAGAGGGGCAAGCCCCCCTGCACCCCCTGATGTGGGAGCTGCACCCCCACAACCCCCCTACTTTAATATTCTCATTCCAAGGTCACACTACAGAGGAAAAAGGAAATTTTCCCTTATCGCACAGTACTACAACCAGAACAACAAGCATACCTACAAAAAAGAGCTGCTTCGGTGAATAGCACTTTCGTGCAAGTATGCTCCCCAAATTGGGATTCGGTGAAAGATGCAGTCGAGCATCTGTATGGATCCCATATATATATATATATATATATATATATATATATATATATATATATATATATATATACACACAAAGAGCTCTACACATGGCCATATATATGATGCACTATACAGATATGTATACAGACATATGTATGAATATACATGTGTATGTACATATAGACATATATCAACATATGTATATGTATATATCCATATTCATGTCATGTGTAAACATCACAGTTGTGTATACCTTCCCAGATGTATCTCACCATATGTATCTGATATGTGTACATTATGATGAAACAACATATGTGATGCAACAGTCATATTAATAGCAAGTACTACACAATTGTGGAAGTAAAAGCAATTTTTCAATACTAATCAATATGTTTATTGACAGATATATTGGAAAAACAACAGATGTCTTCACAGTGGTCGTGGCGTAGTGGTTAAGTGCTGTATCTATAGTGTACAGGGTCCTGGGTTCAAGACTTGCAATGACTGTTCATTTTGTTGCTGGGCAGAACACGGACTGTCAGATACAGAGTGGTTAAGGCAGTTTTGAGCAGCTTTAAGTGCATTTGCACAGGTTTGCGAGAAGCTAAGCAGTGCTAAGCTACTGGTAAATGTATGGGCACTTACACAGTGTATGCTTTGCTTATCAGTGCGCAAATCAGCTTAGCTGTAATATTGGAGCAATGTTGATACCTGCTAAGCATGGCTTAACCCTGGTAACCAGTTCTCACCACCCAATCCGATAACATAGCAGGGTAATGACATCTGTAATAAGTGTATGTAATGGCATGTACAATACATGCGTCTATGTGCTGTCATTACAGTAGCAAGGGGTGTGAGTGGCATGTCTGGGACACACAAGTATATAAGGCCTGTACAGCACTTTTATCCATGTGAATTTGTTACATACAGGGGTAGTAGCCCAGGGTATATGCTGTCACAATGGCATGTAGTGTATCATGGTGGTATTACTGTTGACAGTGCTTTCCTAGGCAAGAGTACAGTGCTAAATGTAGTACTGACAACAGGCACACCTGCAAGCATAGCTGGAGTCTGAGACCTCCCTGTTGTGTCCCTGGTGTGTGAGCTGTGTCACAGTATATATCCCCTACTGGATAATGATCCGATATGTGTAATGTAACTGTAGACTATCATCTGTACAGCACATGTTAGTGAGGGCTTCCAACATGTAGTTATGCCATGCATATTGTTGTCAAGTGTCTATCTGTCAAAACATTAATTCTACTACATAGCTACTTGCCAAGCTGATATCTTTCGGTCCCTGTACAGATGTGCAGATAGGAAGTATCCAGCTGGGATATGTACAGGCAACCTATGCTTGATTGACACTGACATGTCTGCCCAGCTGTGTAAGAACTGGAACATATAGGAGACAACACCGTGTATGCACCACATGCCATGGGTACCTCCACATCACTACTACAGTCAACAGAACATGCTTGAGTACAGGTCTCCATCACAGACACTAACCATGTGTTGTAATGCATGTTACATACATGTCAACTTGATCACCTCAGTGGCCATGTGCAGGAGGCACCCAGAGGATTGGCTGATGCATGTGACTCCCACCCTGAAGGTCACCACAGTGGTGTCTGTCAATAGATTGCCTGCTGCCACATGGCAGGTGGCAGGATACCACTGTACACACATCCCCTACATAACAAATCTCTCCATGGACAATAACTAGGTACAAGGCTATGACCACCTGCAGTGATGCACCCCAGTACTGACACATGTGTATGTGTGCATTACTAAGGATAGCAGTGTCTGTGTGTTAGTACACCTGTACTTGGGAATTCCATGAAGGCCTTCACAACCACCGCAACACCCATTGCCATAGTCAGTTGCGGCTGCTGCTGTATGGGACATTACATGTACCTTGTTACTCTCCTCTCCTTACCGGCTACACATGCCTTGCAGTACCAGCAAAACAGTGCTGTACAATAGGCATGGGATACCCATTGAGTTATGGCAAGTATGTGCATGTGTGCATGTCCGTATATCTGTAGGGTACAGCATTCCAAGGCAACATACTCCTCTTGCAATACCCATTGCCACACAGTAGTACAGATAGTGCTGTTGCTGCCCATAGGTGAGGCATGACAATGCAACACCCTACTATGCCTGTGGCATGTGCATTAGATGCATATCCCCGTAGTACCACTGTTGGGATATACAATGGGTTGAATTGCAGTTGTGGGACAATGTGTGATGGTGGGTATGTCAGAGTGTCATCATGGGTTTCAGGGAGTAAAATATCTACTGGGAGATGTGGGTGCTGTGTACACTGTCATTACACCAAGGTACACCGAGTATATGTCCCATGTACCACTTTATGGTGATCAATGTCACCATCAACCATACAGGTAATTGATACCACAATCCAGCCCAGTTATGCATGTGCTGTGTGCAGCCTACCTGTAACACACTGGACACATGGTCAAGTTAACAGCGATAGGCCCAGGTCTCTCAGATGTGTGTCTACCTGTTATGTGTCTGTTAATGTGTATATGATGGTATGTCACACTATGTATTGTCCATATACAACCATTACATCCCCCAGTAGCATACTGTACATGCCTGGGGATGTTCTGCATGCAACATGTAACCTGGAACACACCTCACCCTAAATGCTGTGTGGTGTGTGCAATGAAAGCCACACATTTCAGTGGCACTATATACCTAGGTAGGGGTCTAGTCCCAGTATTGTCAAGTAAGAGTGTGCATGTATGTGGATGGGTCTAAATCAGGTTGCAGATTATACATGTTCTAGTGGGTCACCTGTCCATGTGGCACAGGCAGTAACTGTTATACAAACCTGTGACATGTGTTCAACTGTACCCCAGATATGTCACAGCCACGGTATCACCACAGTGCCATACCCCTTGTGGAATATGACTGCAGACCATCCTCCTGCTGACACATGTACTCCTACAACAAAAATGGATGACATTATGGAGACCACAATCAACCAGTGTTACTAACAGCTATAATGCATCATTGCTGGACAGCTACACTACCTGACATGTATGCATTAAACTTTACTCCTGACAACATGTTAAACAGCTGTACTTTGGTACACTGTAGTACAGTCACTGTGTGCATCAGAACCATATTACCCTGTCTCTGCATCAATGTTATGGATAACAGGGAGGTGGTACATGTATTATATGCATAGGCTGTGTTGTTGGTTTGCCAGAGACCATGGGTGGGCCATACATTTGGCACCATGTGTGTGGGTGAGGGGTGTAGTCAGGTGAACTGGGCATGGTGATGTGGTGTGTGTAGGTATGGGGTTGCCCTAGGTATGTTCATATAGTGTGTGGGTATGCATGCACACAGTTCTGCCATGTGGCTGCCCTACACATGTGTTTATGGACAGCTGCAGACTATACCTGGCAGGGTGTGCAGTTCACTGTCTCCAGCCATAGACATGTGGACTGTGCCTGCCAGGGGATCCATGGGCACATGGGCACATCCAGGTACAGGCCTCGATGTGCTACTCTCCCCTGATGATGACAGATGTCTGCTGGTACCAGGTCCCTTCTGGGACTGGCCAGGACCATGTGCTTATGGCCTGCTGTGGTGTGGTGTGGACAGCGCCCCCCCCCACAGTGCCGGGGCTGGTATTGCTACTTCTACTATGGGAGCACCTTGGTGTCCCAGCACATCCACTTTGACTGCCAGCTGTTGGTGTTGCTGGCCTACGTCCAAGTGACCATCGCCGCACTCCCACCACATGTTCAAGCATGGACAAACCACGGTCGATGAGACCCATCATCTTACCAAACCATCTACCCATGAGCTCGGTATAAGCACAGATGGCACCAGAAAGTACATTGAAGTTGTTGCTTGCAGATGTGAGAGTAGCCCTCTGCAACCTCAGGCCCTGTCTGGTGTAATGTTCCATACGTGCCTGTGCTGCCATGACAGACTGAAACATGCGCCTGGTTATACCAGTTGTGGAGCGTCTGCCAGGGACATGATGACCAGTGGCCCTACCACGAGCACCCTAGGACATCTGCCTATGTAGTGCCCTATCGGACATCTGGCTATGCCTGCTGTAACCAAACACAGTAGGTGTGGTTGCAACACTCTTCTGTGCACTGCCACCAACTGCCAGCTGTCTCTCCACCCAGCCACTGGTGATGGGGTATGTGTAGGCATTGAAACTGTGTGTGAGGTTGGGTTGGCTAAAAGGGGGATGTCAAATGATGGCACTGTTTTAACCCCTGACAACCCCACCTGTTCCTCAACAGTACTATCATCATCTTCGGTGTCTGTATGGACACCAACATCAGACTGCATGCAGGAGGGACCCTGACCCACTTCGCCACCTGTGGGGGAAAACAAGAAATGCACTTTAAGACCTGTACAGCATGTATAACAGAACACATACACACACAAACGCACACACACACACACACACACACACACACACACACACACACACACACACACACATGCATACCACCTCAATATCTACCTGTCCATGACATTACAGACAACCCCACATTTATTCCCATGTGTTCTCCATCCTGCATCACACTTGGTAACATACACTCATTAATACCATTCATTAATGTATCATTCCTCTAAATGCCTAGACAAGTGGTCACAACACAAGACCTGTTACTCCATTACCTCCCTGACCTGAGTGGAGTGGTTTTACATGGCCTCAGTGCTGTCATTCAGTGTTCACCCTGTGTATGTCCAGACATCATGATTATGGCCCCTATATGAGAGGGTCTACTATGTTCACTCCATAATATCATGCACTGGAGTGTCATGTGTAAGTATTGCTCAGTACATGCCAGATATGCTCCTCAATCAACCTATCATGTGACAACTGTAATATATGGATACACTCCCTGGTGTTGTCTAATAATTCCTCAATGCATCTGTAATGCTGCATATGTGGGTTGTCGGTCACCTTTTTGCTGAATGTGATATTAAGGCTATACCTGGTGTCTACCTTCTCTCCCAATGCATGTTCCATGCTACAGGCCTTATTATACTATCAGCTGTCCTGTGATTACATACATGACAAGTATTCCTGGTATGTCATGTGTCAGTCCATGTCCATGTACTGCACAATCCCAAAGGGAAGTACTGCTGTATGAACAACTCCACAATCACACGTGCATACATGGACACCCACACAAACACACACATGCACACGCATCCTACATGCAGCAACCTCCCACCACTTCACCAGAGTGACCCTACAGACAAAATACCCACCCACTGACATACGCACACACACACACACACACACACACACACACACACACACACACACACACACACACACACACACACACAAAGGTGACTTTGCACAAAGATAGTACACACAGTCCTCCCATTACCCATCTGTCAACATGCATAACATATGGCACACAACAGCATGCAGTGCATCTATGGTCAATCCATGCTAGCAACAGTATACATGTGTGTGATGCATGTGCTGTGTTAGCAGGTGATGCCCCTTCCCCTGGATACCGCTGCACCCATGCACACAGTATTGCTGTACACCTGTTCTGCACCCTGCCATGTACTTTGCACCAAAACTCACAGTTGTACAACCCATTGCTGAATATGTAGTATTGTGTCAGTTATGTCAGCTCTAATGATCACAGCCCCTATGTTTTTCAGCAACACATACCTTGGATGATATGTGGACAGATGTCATTTGTGAATGCCTGATGTCTGATTTACAGATCTCAACATCAGCGGACCATGTATGACCAATCCAATACTATTACACTGACAACCATCAGACCATACCGTGGCTATGGGGAGTGTATATACCCTTATTGATATGATGCACCCTCCCTTGATCTGCCATGGGATCACATCACTGCATATATTAACAGTACATGAGCGCGATACGTGACATACATCCTGTACATTCACATGCAGTGTCAACCGAATGTGTTAGGTGTGCAGATGCTGACCGCAATGCATACACTCCATGTGTGTATATGTGTGCACACACTTATCATGATGGTTTGTTGCACCTATTGTTATGTATACTACAGCAGTCACTACTCCCGGCAGGGGTATACTAGCATGGACCATCTGTATTTGCCAGTGTATGTTCAGTCTGCCCTACACATGTCCCCCAAATCTGCATGATTGCAAGGTCTACTCATGTGCACATCCCTTGGTGTTCACACACTGCCATCACTATTGCTGTGAGGATAGGGTTATGTCTGCCACAGTTCCTGAACCTGACTGTGTGCAGATACAGCCATTCTTAGCATCCTTAGGATCCCTGTTGCAGTGTACTGGTGTGTCATGCTGCCTCCCCACCTTCAGCCTTTTAAGAGATGCTTGATAAGTAAGGCCTACACATGTGTCAGTTTGCAGTATTCCATACACTGAACACAGTGTGTAACAGCCTAGTCCCAGCTAATAATGTGGACCACAGTAATACGTTATGCCATAGTGTAAATCTGTAACCATTGCCATTGTACTACTGATATATACGCTGTTGTTGCACTGTATATGGGTGATGTTTCACACATGTCCCTACTGTAGGCCATATTTCCCACCATTATATTAATCCCTGTGGACACATTCCACAATGACAGGATGTTAGTTATCTTGCAGGTGTCTGACATACCCTTCCAATACCCCATCATGGTCACCACTGTGATGCTGTGCATTTAACAGCAACAATACATGCACATGTACAGCATGCATTCCGGGTAGGTGTGTTAGATGTGTGCATGGAATATACTATAGCCATTACATGCCCGGTGTATTGGCAGGCATCAACCTAAACCATACTCACCAGCTACAGCCTGCTGCCTTGGTGGTATACGAGAGGGACCTACATAAGAGGGTGAGAGATGCAAAGTCAGTGGCCACACCTGTGACATTGCACAGGGTGGGTGCAGCATTACAGTACATCAACAGTACATGTCCACGATACTACCATATATGCACATCTGTTTATTACTACTATGCAGCAACAAAGTGTGTATATATATATATATATATATATATATATATATATATATATATATATATATATATATATATATATATATATAACATGACAGATATGCATGATCTACCTGTACAGATGTGGATGCATACGCAACAGTGGTCTACTGATGTGCCCTGTGGCCTTACTTGCATGCTCCTCAGCCAGTGTGTTGGTATCACCCCCCTACCCAATGGTGTCCGGCAGTTGTTGGCTGTGCAGACGGGGAGGTGCCATGAGGCTGGTGAGGACCTCCTCAACACGTGTCGGGAGGGATGGATGGCATGCCCCCCACCCCATTGTGAGGTGATTCCCTAGGACTGCAGCAGCACGCCAACTGGCATTGCAAAGCAGGCCAGAACAATGATGCCGGACCTGCTCATAACTGCTGTTGTGCAGTCCGACATCATTGACTCTGTGGACTAAGTCATTCCATTGGGCAGTCCACTCCTGCTGCTCATGGGTGGCCAGGCCAAACAGGAGAGGGAAGTGCTGGATTAGATAGGTTAGCACTATTTCATTTTCAGCACCTGAATAAGATGGGAGCCGTCCATGTGACATCTTGCCTGAAAGACATAAAGATAGAAACAGGTCTGAGCAACTCATACAGCAAGGTTACCACAGTTCTTAATACACATCTCTGTCACCCCCCACCATATCAGCCACAATTAACTGTACACACAACTCAATAGGTATGGCTACAGCTTACCTATCAGTGGGGCAGATATTGTATTGTACCACACTTTGTACTATGTGTTTGTAGCCATGTTCCCTGTGTGGACACTATCATTGCTGGCCTGTTACAGACTATTCACATGTATACAATTTTCAGGGTGACTATGGCTCCATATATGCCTCTGGTAAGCTTGTTATGTGATTGCTGCACATCTGACATTCTGTGTTATTCGGGATCTCTATGCATGCTGTTAGACATGTTCTGGGATTGTGTAGACTATTACTACCCACATATGTTCTATAACAGTGACACAATAGCATGTTTAGGGAATATTTGCCAGCAGAACCATCTCTCCAAACACATCTACCCATGTTACCAGGCCACATCACATGTGGGACCCACCCTGGGGCCTCCTCATGCACTGGTCCAGCACTACCTTCAGGTGGAACCACCTTAGGGGATGTTGTCCCCGCCAGCGGCACACACAGACATGATCCTGTCCCCCAAGGTCAGGTCCAGGGTCTGTTCCATAGCGGGCTCCACAGACACATGTTGGATGTGCTACATCATGTTGAGACACCCAGTATACATTCACATGGTCCACATGCTCCTCCAGCTCAACCTCCAGGCCAGGCACCTTCAGAATGTGGACTGCTGTTGTGAGTAGCAGTGGGTGGGAGCCTTGTTCCCATTGTCTACATATTGGGGCCCATGGGGTTTCCACATAGCAGACCACACACACCATCCAGGGTGTTTATCCACCACATGTGTCATATACCACCCCTTTAGGCTGTCCTCTATATCTACCAACCCAGTCCACCTCCACAGCTATACCTGCCATACTTCCACATATTCCCATTCCCTACTTCACAGACAAGGGCAATGTGGTCCCAACAAGGGGTTCACATGTGACATACCCATCCAAGTTGCACACACTGTCAGCTGTATATATCTGTGTTTATTTCTATGTGTGCTCTTCCCTCACACATATCATGCAGCACTGTGGTGGTAATATAGAGGATATGTATTTACATACATATATGTGTGTTTGTATATATGTAGACGTGCATATAGATATATATCTATATATGTGTAGCTATATATGATGTATATATGTGTTTATATATATGTCTACATATGGGTATCTGTATATCTGTGGACATACATGTATATATCTATATATATATATATATATATATGTGTGTGTGTGTGTGTGTGTGTGTGTGTGTGTGTGTGTGTGTGTGTGTGTGTGTGTGTGTGTGTACACATATACATACCTATATATATTGCCTTGCCAAAAAAAAAAAAAAACTTGCCTCATTGGGTACATTCAGACATCAGCTCCACAATCTCAATACTCCTTCCTGCACAGCTGCACTGATCTGCCTTGCTACATCACAGACAGGTGCCACATATGGACACAGCGTAACATTAGGAGGGTATATGTAGGGCCAGATTGCAGGAAACCCTATTACACACCTATGACATTTCAGCATGCTACAATACAGGTTAACCTGAGTGTCCTTTAAGTGCTGGGTTGTGGAACCCACATGTCCATCATTATGGCATTACTTCCATCACCAGCAATTGGCCACAGTAATATACATCCCTTCCATTACACACCACACACTATATTGGCATATATCTTGTCAGTTGGTGCTGCTCTACACAGTTGTCGGGTATGGCCCACTAGAAAAACCAAAACTGCCAGACAAACCAAGTGAAACGAAAACCACCAAGGAAGCCTTAAAATAGGAGGTCATTATTAGGGTAATTAAGTGTATATTTAAACGATGCTCATCTTTGCATATATATATTTTTTTGTCTGAGGAAGGAAGGATACAAGGCCTTCCGAAAGTTCTTGCATATTAATAAAGTGCTAACATTATAGTTCCTATTTTGTGATTATTTTTCACTCATTGGATTCATCGCAATCATTATCTGCAGAAGGCTTCCTTGGTGGTTTTCGTTTCACTGGGTATGGCCCACTACCCACAAGGACAGACTCTAATGTCCATAGTATTTGTTCTACTGAAGATCATTACAACAGCAACACCCATTGGCACGTATACCATTCAACATCATCTACCCCAGTAGTATGGACCAGGAACTACAGTCAATTACATGTATATATTCTTCACATACCTGTTGTGGGGATGAAGTCAGTTGTGGATAGTATCCTTGTAGGTGTTTTTTTTTCACTCCTTATACTTCCTTTGTTGTATTTACTGGTGTTGTGTTTCAGGAGCTGTTGTATGTGTATGGTTATTTGTCTCTTTCACTTTATTTCTCTGCATCTCTGTCTCTCTCTCGCTCTCTCCAGTAAATGGATTAAGCTGCCTGGAATAGATTGCAGCATGGCATTTGTGGGTGAAGCACCTGATCAGGTGATGGCCTCTGCACCAATCAGTGTCCTCCACATGCTACCTGCATGCAGCCAGCTGTGTAGTACTTCCAATTACCACTGTCATGGCAACCCACTACTATAAATCCCTACATCATATGGGCATGGTCCCTTTACCTTTCCTGTATGGTGGGAATCCTTCCTGTGTGTGGGCAGCACTGTTACAGACAGCAGGTAGCAATACCTCTTACAAGAGGACTTGCACACACTTGCACACTCAGGCCAGCTACTTATTTGTATGAGATTCCAGAACTACAAACAGAGTGTGAGTACTGTTGTTGTATGCATTGTATAGCACCAGTGTTACAGGGTCTGTGTGTACATACTAGTTTATCACGGACTGCAGTCTGTCTGCATAGCTCTCAACTGTGAGCCTATCCACTTGATGGCCAAAGGTGTGCGTGTTATGTTTTGCCTGTCCACCACACAGGTCTTGTGTCAAATATATCACTGGCTGTGTATGTTTGATGAGTGCTATCAGTACATGTCTACATCCATTTGTGTTTCTGACTTCATATTTCTGACCAGGGTATGTTACAGACTATCCTGTAACACCAGTGACTTGCTTAGTGTATGAAAATACTATTTCACATATGGCCCTGTGTTCCAGCCTCTGTCCTCCACCTACATACTAGTCTTTGTCCGTATGACATGCTGTCAGGGGTTGTTATGTAGTGGCCTGTGGAGTATGTCATGCGGCCATTCCTGCTATCATTCCACTGCTATTGCGGCCCCCACACATATTGTGAGGTTGGGTCCATATATTTGTGGGCTTCATCTGCACAATACATGTGTGTCCTTATACAGTCCAGAGGCCAGTGTATGTAACAGTGGTATATGGCCCTGTATGTCAGTCTATGGAGGGATGCACCATAACTAACCTAGGCTGCTACAACATGTGGGGGTATCAGGGGTAAGCTGCCTTAAGGTATCTGGATGTACATTACCATGCAATTCACCTTGGGTAAGTGCAGGCCTACTGCTTCCTGCCATACAGACTGTTCTGTTTGTCAGTGTGATTGTGATGGTTTCAGTTATGCCTTGTTATGTAACAGATAAATCCCATTGTGTCAACTGAGGTATTTACCCCCTAGGGATTGTGTACAAAGAGTAGACAGAGGCTGCTGGACTATACACCTGCATTACTTACTGTTGATTGATTGTTATCCTGTGGCCCAGTCTGTCTTTACTGTTGTACTACTTGAAGGGCTTGGCCTGGACAGCAACATATGTAATCCTTTCCAGAATACTGTATTAATTTATCTGTTTGACAGTTGCATTAGTCTGTTTATATGTATTTCAGAGTCTAAACAGTTATATGACATGGCATATACAACTGTAATAGTACACAAATAAAGCTTTCCCATGTATGCAAATCTGTGTGTGGTGTTATATCCTTTGACCTCTCTGTGGGTATATATTGCAAGCAACAATTGTCATTTGTATGGGTGGCTCATACAGTGTCCAGGTGGTAAGGTGGCAACTGTAGGCATAGTGGCTGTTCCGTATTGTGTGCACCCTCTACATTTGCAACTTCCTATAGATATCTCTGTGTGTGTATGTGTAGTTACATATATATCTATATACATATATATATATATATATATATATATATATATATATATATATATATATATATATATGTATCTGCATATATGTGCCTGTGTATATGTATTTTAGGAATGTTGATTGCTTCCACATTGTACATTCCCTATGGTAGTCAGACTGTACTGTATGATATGTTACTGATACCAGCCTGACATCATACAGGTGGGACAGAGTACAGTTAACATCTTGTGCCCATGTTGTGTCAGATCCTGGGTATGGGATTTGCAACAGTTGGTATTGTATTGCAGGGCAGATGTCTTTGGCTGTGGAGGGGGGATATCTATATGTACAAGATGTATGTTGCTTGGGCCCCCTAACCCCCATTAATGGTGCATGTGGTCATATATGTTTTTGTTATCTTCTCTTTTATATCTATAGATATATGTCTGTGTACACATATATAGATATATATTTATGCTAACACGCACACACACATATATATATATATATATATATATATATATATATATATATATATATATATATATATATATATATATATAAAATATATATATATATATATATATATATATATATATATATATATATATATATATATATATATGTATGTATGTGTGTGTGTATATATTTTAGATATATATATATATATATATATATATATATATATATATATATATATATATATTTACATATATAGATATGTTTATATCTATTTAGATATACATATATACATACACACACACACACACACACACACATATACATCTACATGTTTAAGTACATTTCCTGTACTGTTGAATGACTGCTGGATGATATGTTTGTGAAAACATTAGGATTATGTATATTTGACATGGCTTAGTGATAAATCGCTATGGCGTGCAGGGTCCTGGGTTCGAGCTTTGCAGAGGCTGTTTATTTTGTTGCTGGGCAGAACAAGGGCCGTTGGATACAGCATGATTAAAGCACTTTTAAGCAGTTGTAAGTGGGTTTGCACAGAAGTAAGCACTACTAACTTCTGGTTACAGTTTCTTATACTCAGTTAGCTTCTAAATTGCCTAACCTGTGTAGGCATTGCTTATCCCCATTCAAACAGGCTTAAACACGCTTACTGCTGCTTAAAAGTGCTTACTACCGCTTACCCCCGCATTCATTTCTTTAAAAGAAAAGAAAAAAAGGGTTGATAGGAAAGTAGTGAAAAGGGGGCACAAAGAGGGAAAGGCAGTAGTCAAAATAGCTAGGGATGTGCAGGAAAGGTGTAGAGAAGGTCCATAGCTGCCCATTTCTTCTACAGCAACATCTGTGCATATATATTGAATTTGGAGGTAGATTTGGACACTCAAACCCCCTGAGTGAGGGGTGAGGACAACAATAATATGTTGTGATGTCAATTAGACCAGATTACATGTGTCCAATGGACACGTGTGTGAAATGTACAGCTATGTATGCAGAAAGATTTTTTGGGGGGAACAGATTGCCCTTTTTTATTTCAGGTTAGAGTGGGATTTTGGGGAGGGATAGTAGGTATATTTGGGGAGATAGGTTGGGTAGGTTAACAGACAAGACAAACAAGATGCATACAGGGGCAGTATTTGACACATGTGGGGGATAAACACCTTGATGGGGAGGGGTGTTGGGAAATCGGAAGCCCATGAGCCCCCTAGTGGAAACAGTGGGACTGAGGTCCCCACCCATGGGCAGTCACCACTGCACCTTCACAGCCCTGAAGGTGGCTGTGCTGGAGGCTGAGTTGGAGAACCAGGCTGACCCTCTAGTCATGACACGCGGCCCTTGTGCTGGCATAGCAGATCTCCAAACTGCTGGTCGAGCTCATTACGCACCACGACCTGGACCTGGCGACAGGTGATAGGTTCCTGTCTGTGACTGCTCCAAGGGGGGGTGAGCCCCATCCGCTGAGGCGGTTCCACCCAAAGGTGGTGCAGGACAGGAGGTCCTGGGTTGTTCCACAGACGTGCTGGTTCCCGGTGCCACGGCCTGATGAGGTGGGACTGGTGGGTCCGATGGGACCCGCATTCCCATACGGGCTATGGTGTTTATGTTTTATCAACATATGTGGGTTAGTAATTGTCAACACATTCCAGGATTTGGTATAACAGCATGCATAGATATCCCCATTAACCCAGACACCAGATATAGAACAGTTGCATATCAAACAGAACACATGCATATATGGGACCACAGTGGTAATTACAACAGCATGCAGGTACATTGCTGGCACCATGCCACCAGTGTTGTAGTATTTCAACATAGCACATGCATAGAAACAGATTTAAATAATTATCAAACAATAGTACATATGTCCCAACATTACAGTGAAGTCATCTCGTACCAATTGAGTTGGGTATTTAGTTTATTGTTGCAGATATGGTGGGGGAGAGAAAGATGTCGATTAACAACTAGTATATTCCTGCATTACTTTCCTAGTCAGTGCTGTTATCTGTACCTTACAAGTATTAGTACACTACCCTATTGCCTTAGTTTGGACAGTGGTATGGCTGTCGACAACTATATACATGAACTGGTTTTAACTGCAGTATACACCTCTTACCTGGTATACCTGTGGAGGAATTGTTTGTGAACACTATTTCTACACATACTCCCAGATTCTAGGTTGATGTTATGCACATACCTGTCCATCTCCTTTTGCACAAACTCTGGCCATGTCTTGACCACATGCAGTTGAACCGGGACATATTTAGACTATTGCCCTCTTCAACCTTTAGTGACTTACAACACTCTTATACAGGATTTCATAGAAAGTTATATTATGTAGCGCAGTGTGGGTGACAGTGATGAGTGATACCTTATTATTCAGAGCAACTGCAACACTCACAATGCCATACAATACCAGAGTAAACAGTACCAGTACAGGGTATCATTCTTTTATTTCTAGGCACAGTGTTTGTATCTAACGGACCTGTGGGAAAAATGTTTGTTAGCACTACCTGAATGTTGCCCAGAAATTACCAGAATCACATTAGTATTATCACATAAATCTCACTCTGTTACTGTACACACTCTGGTTACAGCTTGACAACATGGGGGTGTTGATGGGACATACTTGGCTTATTACTCTCATAACAGTTTGGGGAGCTTCTAGAGTGATAGATTTGTTCTTATAGATGTGCGACAATCAGTTGTATTTCTTGTTTGCTGCCTAAATGTCTGGGATTGTCCATAGGTTTACAGGTAGGTACTAGGCTATTGCCCCTAGGGCCTATATAAGCCTAGCCAAAAAGGTACCCTGGCTTTCACCACCCAAGAAAATTATTTTCCTGTGCCCCTGTCAAGCTGAGCCACAGAAGTGATCCCTGGTGTGAATTTCCTATTTCCCATTCAATCATCAAAATTTTTCTTGAACAGTGCTAATGAGGAGCTCTGTTTGACATAGATAGGTAGTCTGTTCCAGAGTATGGGAAGGGTCTGGGACAGGAATCTATCCCTCCAGCATGTTCTGTATTGTGGTGACAAGGTTTAGGTCCCTACAGCGTGTAGTTCAGAGAGATTGGGATTTCATTAAGTGGAGCATGTCCAACAGCTCTGGGTTTGACACAGTTTTGTATGTTAGGCAGAGATCGCCTCTGAGTAGGCAATATGCGATGGAGTAAAGTTGGAGTTTTTTGAGACGGTCTGCATAGGGTATCTGTTTGAGGCCAGTAATCCCCTTTGTGAGGTATTTCTGTGGCCTCTCCAGTTGTTGTAGATGTCTTGTGAGGTACATAACAAAAGGGGCGCTGTACTCTATAATGGGTCTAATGAGGGATAAGTAGAGGGGAACAATGACCTCTTTTTTTCTGGATGAGAAACCTTTTGTGATGAGGTGTGCCACATAGAAGGATTTCCTGACCACTGTGGCAATGTGATTATCAAAGGCAAAACTACTGCACCTGTGTCCCAAGGTCTCCTATCGCACTTTCGGTGTTATGTAGACTACCACCTATGTGGTAGTTCATGGGTACAGAGTTTTTACCAAAGGGAATGACAATGCACTTTTTGGCATTGAGCTTCAGGCCATGGCTTTGACACCAGGCATCTGTCTCAGTGAGGCCCTTTTGTAGGATGATTTCCCACTGATTTCCCAGGGGGACAGAGTGACAGGCAGCAGACATGGGCCGATTTACTGGACATTCTGGACATATCTTTCAAACTGTATCTACTAACTTGATCCAGACCTTACTCAAAAAGCTAAAACTTACTACACTAGCTGCCAACCATCTCCCAGTGAATATCTTCAAAAAGCAACTGCTGCCATAGCACTTCCCATTTCTATTCTGATTAACAGAATCATTTCAGAGGGATCCATCCCAGCAATATGGAAAATATCACATGTTATACCTCTCCATAAAGGAGGTAGTTCCACAGGAACTATCTAACTTTAAACCTATAGCCATTCTTTCACCACTAGCTAAAATCATGGAAAGATGCATACACAAATAAATCATGCACTTTCTTATTCAAAACACACTGCTCGCTGACTCTCAGTACGGCTTTAGGCCATTCCACAGTACCACCACGGCATTCCTATCTTTCTCTAATGCCATCAATCTTCATTGTAACAACAACAAACTATCTTCAGCACTCTTCCTAGATCTCAAAAGCTTTTGACATGGTCAACCATCAGCTACTGCTCAGTACCCTACAAACCATCGGTTTAGACTGACACACAATACAATGGTTTCACTCCTACGTAAACGGAAGACAGCAGGCTGTCTTATGGTAGAGCGAGCTGCCATCCCAACTCCCTCTAACCCTAGGAGTCCCATAGAGGTCCATACTAGATCCCCTTCTTTCTCAATCTTTATCAATGATCTACACTCCACCATCCCAGGAGCCACCTGCATCCAATATGCAGATGACTCAACACTAATATGCTCTGCCTCCTCTCCTACACAACTAATAACCCTTACCCAGACCACTTTCAGCACAGTAGAAACATGGCTAGCTAATTGCCACCTGCTTCTAAATCCTAACAAAACCAAGCTGCTACTTTTCTCCCCTAACCATAGAATTTCTCCTCCTTCCTTCAACATTAAATCTAGCAATGACACCATTATCTCCCTTGATGACCATACAAAGCTTCTAGGCATAATAATAGACAACAACCTTAAATTTGATAAACATGTAAATCACACTATTAAGTCCGTCAACAAAAACCTTCACTCCCTGTACAGAGCCAAACCTTTCCTCACCCCCCCCCCCTAGCTAGGGTAGCTATTGCAAGATCACACCTCCTCTCTACTCTTATGTATGCCTCCCCTCTACTCACCAACCTATCCAAAACCGATCTCAATAAATTATCAGGATGTTACAATCATATAGCCAGATTCGCTACTGGCATGGCTTTTAGGACTCATCATTGCCAGAACCTAAAAGCACTAGGATGGCTAGAGTTTCCTACCCTTCTGCAGTTCAACCAGCTTATATTAGTGCATAAAATACTCCATCAACTTGAAAACACCTCTGCACTCAAAAATAAGTTCACCCCTCATAGTGCCCCCAGGCCATTATGCTCAGCTGATAAACTAATGATACTGACCCAAAAATCCGACAATTCTGCAGGCGATGCTATATTTGCCAACTCAATCGGTAAAATCTGGACTTTACTCCCTACTTCCATTACCAAGGAAACCTCACTACCCCTATTTAAAAGGGAACTCAAAAAATACCTCATATCTCATTGGCTGTGCTCTTGTTCTAAACCTGACTAACGACTTCACTAAAACATGTCTTGCTACCCAACCTGCTGTTTAGCTAAGTACCTATGCCTCATAGCATTTGAATGACTACACGTTGTAAATTATGATAGCTGCTTTGATCCTTTGTTCACATTTTGATATGTTTCCGCTAATCATATGTAAGTCTGCACATTATGTATAATGATATCTGTTTGTATCCTTTGTCTATATTTTTGACATGTCTTCCTGAGTTTATCACTCAGTAATGTATGTGCTGTCTCTTTTTGGTATGTGGAGCTTTTCTCCCTGGGCCTCCGCTGAAAATGGACATGTATCCAGTCAAACTATCCCGGTCAACAAATGTAAACTAAATAAATATCTGTACAGTTGTGGGGTATGATTCTGTATGCAGCCTACTACCACTCCCAGGATTTGAAACATGGCTGTGTGTGCTAAAAATATAACAGTTCACGTCTCAGTTGTGT
Source organism: Protopterus annectens (assembly GCF_019279795.1). Lineage (NCBI taxonomy): Eukaryota > Metazoa > Chordata > Ceratodontiformes > Protopteridae > Protopterus > Protopterus annectens. The sequence goes on from NC_056728.1 coordinate 301,600,639, forward strand.
GTGCTATTTGGATTTTGTTGTTTGTATTTTCACTGTTCTCTGTCTATGTCTCTCTCAGTTTTACTAAATGACCTCTGGGGATTACACCAGTTATTCACAGACATTCCTACACATTTTATTTATGTTGCACAGTGTGGGTAACCGTGCTTAATACAACAGTACTATTAAGTGATTGCAAATCTACATTACCATATGATACCAGAGTAAACACATGCAGTCCAGCAGTTAGACCTTTATTGTCAGGCTGTTATGCTTTTATTTACATACAACCTATATGAGACTCTTCCTGCCATATTCTCTGGTGTATGCAGTACTTGCCTTAAACAATACAGGTTTTATACAGGCAATTAACTTACTAATACTTTTAGATTTATTTCCTATGACAGTACATGCAAGAGTATTACTAACCTGCCTCGCGTCGCAACCTCTCCAAGCAACATCCATGGGCCTCCTGGTTCGCAGCCCACTCACTTGCCACTGTGAAGGACATAAGAGGAATATTTAGCCATACCTATCCATAATATACATGAGTTGGCAATTATTAAACAGGTAGAGGAGTAATACTTACACACAGCTGGGACTTTCCCTGTCCTCCTAGCCTCTTGGATCCACTGATCCAAGAGATCCCCTTTTTGCCGCTTCAGGTTGGCATAGTCATGCCTGGCCTGCTCACCAGTTCGGGGTATGCCAGTGGCACTGGTGAGGTCATGGGCGAGATGATCCCAGGCTTCTGCTTTATATTGGGAACCCTGGTACTGGCCCTGCAGCAGTCTCTGCTCATGGTCTTTAACAAGGAGTCCTGCCATGCCTCTGGACTTCTGGATGCACCAGTGCTGCACCCAAAAGTGCACACCCTCTCCCATTCCAGACATAGTGCCTGCAAGGGGAAGCTATAACCAGTTATGAGATGTATTCCCACATGTTGGGTTTAAATAGGGCTGATTTCCCACACTTTGCCATGACTGGATGGTTTTGAAAAGGCTAAGCTATGGGCAAACCTGCTAACCTAAGGTTGGCATTGCTTAAAGGGGTATACCAATGGACAAATTGAGTTAGCTGACCTACATATTGCTTACACCTACTAAGCTGGGCTGTGCAATGCTTAGTGTTGCTTAATTTTAATTTGCATTATATTTGCTTTTTGGCATTGATTTATTATTCATTACATGTTATATATGTATCTGGTATCCATGATTCATGTGTACATACACTGTATGGGGTCCTTGTGTTTATTAGGAGACTTCAACACTTTATTACAATTACACCTCACATCTGGGCTTACTGCAGTACTCCAGTTCACATATTTATGTTATGTAGTAGGTTATACAACATAAGACTGTATATAGATTCCTTTCACATATGCGATTTTATTTTCCTATAGTGAGGATTTGTTTGGTTATACCTCAGTCTTATGTACTGCTGTGATGGCTTAGTGGTTAACTACCGTGACTATAGTGCACAGGGTCCTGGGTACAAGTTCTGCAAAAACTGTTTGTTTTGTTTCTGACCAGAACAGCGGCTATTGCATACAGCATGATTAGGGCACTTTTAAGCACTTGTAAGTGGGTTTGTGTGAGGGTAAGCTATGCTAACTTCCAGTTAAATATGCTTACAGAGAGTTAGCTTCAATATTGATTGACCTGTGTGCGCATTGCTTACCCCTGCGCAAGTGGTCTTAAACACGCTTATTAGTGCTTAGATATGCTTACTCCCGCTTACCACTGCACTAATTTAGACAGTAATGTCTAATGATTCTTGGGAAGGTGGGGGATTTGGAAACTGTATGGAGTTATCATTCATTACACATTTTACCTTCCATGTGTATCCCTGATTCCTGTGAACACATACTGTATGGGGCACGTGTGATTATCTGTGGACTTTGCAACATTATGACACTGACACCTCACATCTGCATTTAATGCAGTACTATAGTTCACAAATATATGTTATTTAGTACGTTATGCAACTAAAAATATTGGTCATAAAGTGATTTGACATGGAAAATGGAATGTGCTGACCACTACACTATTGCTGTACTGTTTCGTTTGTGTATATCTTGCTTTTTATCCTCTTCTGTCATTTAAGCTGCATTAACTGTAGCTAAGTGATGGGCAAACCCATGCACCTAAGATTAAATTTAATCTGTTTCATAAAAAAATCTTTACATTTGTTGTTTTAACTATTGCTCTTGTACACATGGGAGGATTTTGCTGGGGGTGTGCATACACCTATGAGCAGTCTCGCTCATTGTTTTATAACTTGTCTGCTGTTCTTCATTGCAGGGGCATGTATTTTCTGAGAGTTCTGTTCTCAGACATGCCCCCTACAAGCTTACATGCTCCATGTAAGATTAGGACCTCAGGCAGCGCATCTTCATTAATGTGCATGGCATGCTGCTGTCCTGCTCCTAAATGCCCGCTTCCATGCAAGACTAAGCTAGTCCTGCACAGAAGGATAGTGAATTCGGGGGCTTGTCTTACATGTGCCTCACAGTGCCTAACTGTCTATTCTTTATTTAGCATTCTGTTACAAGTACACATATATTTCCCTTGAGAAAGGAACATTCTGCAGCTTTCCCTTGAAAACTGTTATTTCTGCACATCTCATGCTTAGCCATCAAAGTTATCCTTTCCTTTCTACTGAACTGCTTTCTCTGAAATTGAATGCATACATGAAAACACAAATCTGACTCTATATTTTCAGACCTATTATTCTACCTTAATGTACTATTCTGAACTTATTAAGAATAACATAAAAACTCTCAGTCTAACAGATGGCATGAAAGTTTAAGTGTGGTCTGTAACCCTGCACCATCGTGGGGAAACATCTGGCAACATCAGTAGCAGCAGCAGCAGCTTCTACTAGAGCTTCTTGGTGATAAAGATTTAGAATGACTGTAGCAACCCAGCAACCCCTTACATATTTTAAAATTTTCCTTTGGCTGAATGTGAGAATATGGACAAATTCACTACTAATGTGGGCAATACATGTTTGTACATGCTTTATACATTTCTGGATTGCTCCACCATTTTTTTACTTCATTAGCATACAGCATTGCTCATTATATAGTCATTAGCATATAGGTCTACTACCTCTTGTGTTTAAGCCAGCCATACTGCATTATAGTGTTTTCTAAATCACACACACCCAACTCATTTCTGCTTGTTGTGCACACAACCTTAGCAGAATGTGCAACACCTTGTCTTATTTCTTTCTATCTATCTATCTATCTATCTATCTATCTATCTATCTATCTATCTATCTATCTACCGTTTCAAGGGCAATATTATAGATAATTATAAACAGAGAATATCATAAATGGAGTACACACAAAGGTACCAATGCAGGCATACAAATATACCCCCCCCACACACACACAGAAACATGTTTGTGTGTGTGTGTGTGTGTGTGTGTGTGTGTATGCGCTTATAAATATGCCTGCATTTAAAACTACTATCCTGCATATTACTAAAATGAATTATATGTACTGCATCATATTTTCTTTAAGACATGTTATGTCTACATGTCATTGTAACTGATAGTCTACATCATGCTCTGGGCTAAGGAAAAACAGAAACTTACTATGAAAATCTTTGCATGAAATCTACTTTTCACACACCACACAGTTAATGACATTCACAATAACTTCTTGTAAGTTAGAATCAAGGTACAAATTAGACATTAGCTAAAATAACAGTAACATGGGTTGAAAAAGATAAAAAAAAAATCCTGTGAGGTACTTATATGGCACCCTGAAGGAAGGCTAATCAATGGACTACACATGCTGCAGAAAGTACACACAGCAATAACTACGTGGAAGAAAGATCTGAAGATATCATCAGCTGATGCACCGTTTATGCTCACACTAGGATGAGAGGACTCTGGATGAAACACTGGGGGATGGTAGGGCTCTGGAAGACTTACTAGTCACAGGCTACCTGCAGTTAGGATATCTTGTGAAGTGAAAACTGCAACAATGAATACTATAGTATATAAAAAATTTTATCTAAAGGGCAGAGAAAAGAAATAGCCAATAAAACAAGTGTGCTGGCAACAGAGAAAATACAAGAAGATAGATCAAAGCTGAATTCCAACAGTAAGTAAACTAATCCCTTGCAGACTGTGAAATCCCTAAAATGTGCAGTAGCAGACCTTGTCTAAGTATAACCTCCTCCACCCAACACCAAACTGAAAAGCCTTTAGACCCACCCATGGACTGTAACCATAACTACCTTAACTTACACTGCAAGAACATGCAGTCTCAAAAAAAAAATATGTGGACACGCACATTTTGCAGTAACAAACATACATCTCAACCATAACAAATTCCTTGGTATTTCACATTTTTGGGCTCAAAAAAATAGGATGCCACGAATTCTTGAGTGGCCCTTTTAAATTCTGATTTTGTTTTCATTTTTATTTTCATTTTTTATGCTCATACACAGCCAGAGTATCCTGAGCTCAAGCTTCACTACTTATTTCAATGTAAATGCTTTTTACACTACTACATTTGCATTTTGTGTGCCATTTTACAAGTCTGGAATTCCTGTCCAGTTATTGTCATAATAGTTCAAGTCAGTTACACAAATCATCTCTTCATCTTCATTTTCTCTATATGTAATTTTAGCAATACATCCTCACGTATGCTTACATATTGCAAACATTGCCAACCCTTTAACTAACTACCTCTGCAAACTGCGAAATGTTGTAGTTCTAGTTCCTACGGATTCTTAAAGTAGCAGGTTGCTTTTATGTCGCACACATTTTTTTAATAATAATAGTTGGAGGTACTAGGTACTTGCACTAGTGTGATGAGTTACCTAGACTAGACCATGCAAGCGTGATGCAAAACTCATTGTTCTATTCACTTTTAAAATGAATTAAGAGTTGTACAAAAGTACATGCTGAGCATACATTGTAAAATGCCAGTGCATCGTTGTTTTTTTTTTTTTTTTTTTTTTTATGTAAGCTCCTAGAAATGACAATTTGCAGAGAAAACAATCACTAAACTGATTTTCCATGATGTTCTTTGATTTAAGGGTTTGCTGCATTTGTCAGAGTTAATTTGTTAAAAAAAATGGTAATGATCGCTAATCCAGCATTCTGTAACTTTGTATTCTATGAATTCTTACAAGTATACCACTGCAGCAATTCTATTCTAATGTTATTTATTTGTCGTTTTTAGGTGTGTTTGTTTGTGTGTGATAGAGAGATCATAATGTACAGCAGCTGCTATCCAGAAAACCAATGACTGGTGAAGTTGAAAGCCGAACATTGTCAGTCAGATTCCTACTTGTCGGTTAAAATAGAATGAACAAAACAAAAACATTTTCTCCATTATTAGGACAAAGGTAAGCAGATAATAAAAGTAAGGTGGGATAGGTATTATAAAATTTTAAAATTCTAAGACTCTGCAGTCACCTGCCAGTTGAAATAATGCCACGGTTGTGGTTTCCTCTTTGTGGTGTCATTGCAATAAGTGTTTTACTTTGTTTCATGGTTCTGTCATTTTTTTTCAGGAAAGCGTGTTCTCTTTTGCTGTTGACTACTGCTAATGATTTTAGCTTATGAATGTTACATTTGTGAGCTCACTCAATGAATGGACCTGTAATGTAGGAATTTAGAAAACAGAAGAGGAAGATATTCTGGGATTTGGTTTGTGTTGTGGGTAACATGGTGCTGTTTCAAACCTTTGAATATTATTCAATCACAGGAATAAGAAGTCCTTAATATGCGCAGCTGTATCTCAGGTGTCCTGCCCACTTTAACTTTAAAACAGGTCTTAAACTATGAGAAAACTGTTATACTAAACTGAACTCGAGTGTGTTTGAAGGAATAAGTTAGGTACCGATAGTCACAAGCAGACATGTGAAGCCACCTTTTTCATGGTAAGTCAGTCAAGGTTAGAGTTTCTTCTTCCCTAAATAAATGGATTTTGTATAATTTTTCAGCCAGTTTGCAATAAACCTAATACAGATGTTCTTCAAGTTCTGTGTCAGTGCAGTTCAAATGAGGGAAGCATTCATACAAACTTGGTTATCATTGTGTTATTCACAGCAGATGAGCTATGTTCATATGGAATGAGAACACATCCACCATGATCGTAAGCTTCCTACTAATTCATGTAGACACTTTTTATAGGACAGAATGGTTTCCCACATGTAAATTAAAGAGCATATTTGAGTCAGGTGGTAGTTAAGAACTATATGTATAGTGTCTTAATGCAGCGTGTGTGTGTTGTGAAGCAAGGTAGGGGCAAAGGACAAACCTGGGAAGAAAAATTTCCTACAAGTTGAAGTTCTGAGGTCTGCAATACTTATTTGAAATGTGTACCTATGTTATTAACTGACTACATGTATAGAAGATTATAATATTAATTCATCCCTCCAGATTTACAAAGCCCTGTAGAATGTGCAGGATTAGTCTAAGAGCTATTTTCGGCAATATGGCCGACGTGCGACCCAGGAATGAGCTCCAGGGATGTGCATGTGAGCACTTACACTAATCCTGCATGGAGTGAGTTCCTGTATGCAAATTACCCTCATTTGCAGGTAAAAAGCATGCAAATGAGGGTAATATGTGATACAGGAAGCTGGCTGCTGTCCGTGCAGGACGAATGCAGTGTGTAGAAATGTACTCAGTTAGTAACCGAGTACATTTCTGCAATCTACAAAACAGAGCTATGACAGCTGCAAATAAAGGCTGCATATCATTGAGGAAGCATGCCAATGGACAAGTAGAAGGCCATTGGCACTGCAAACTGTTTAAAAAATAAAATAAACAACTTTTATTTTTTTTTTTCGCCGATCTCGCCTGTTTAAGCATAGGGCAGCGGCAGGCAAACGGGACAGGGGGGAAAATCATAAAATAAACCTAAAATAAGCATTCTAACAAAAATCAGTATTCTGCCATGCAAGTCAATGGCAAGCAGAAGACAACCTGGCCAGTGAGTAATGGCTGCTAAGGGGGGAGGCTCAGTGTGGGACATGTAACTATGCATTAGCAAGCACTGCTATGCAAGTGAGGGAAAGGTTAGTGAATCCCAGATATTCCTAGGGTGTGAGACAGATCCCAAGAGTGTAAGAGTATAAATAGCTGGGTGCAAGACTAAGATATAGGTGACATCATGGGGGACTGTGTCAGGCATACTGTAAGTGGATTGGAGACCTGTGGCTCGGGATTGCTCCTAGCTTAGCACAGCTAAGCTAGGGGTGTGTCTAAACCTGTCTAGCACTCTTTACAAAGTGTAAGTGGGAGTGCACACTGTGCACCGGGTTTTACAGGAAGAAAAAGGAAGTTAAACCAGGAAAACGCAGCTCTGTGCACATTTGAACACTCCGTTTGTGCGGCGCGCACACGAGCTTAAACAGGGAGGCCATGGTAAGGGAAAACAGCAGTAGGAAGGTAATCAAGGAGAACTACCTTAGTTGACAGGTGAAATGTATCAGAATCAGCCAATTACACAGGCAGCAGACCGGCCCATCCCAGCACACCACTATAAACTATGCAAACACCTTTTCCCCCTTCTTTTTCCCAAAAACTCTGCACCACTGGTGTATACAGACGGGGAAATTTTACAAAACGAAAGCAAGAGAAAAAATGTTAGTGGCTACTTTTGCTATCATAAACCAGCATGTGCAAGAGGCTGAGGGTGGTGAGGATGTGAATGCTACTGGGCAACCCACAGTGAGGAGACGGAGAAGAGTGTACAGACCCAGGGTAACCTACCAAGGGCTACATGAGCTGGAGATAGTGGAGCGCTATAGGGGGACAGGGACATCCTACAGCAAATTGTTGAGCTGTGCTGGCCACGCTTGACACACAGAACTTACAGAGGGGAACCCATCCCAGTGGATACCAAGGTATGTGTAGGCCTAAGAATACTAGCTACAGGTACCTTCCAAAGGCCAACTGGGGATATGATGAGGATTTTACAGGCATCAGCATCCAGCGTACTCCACCAGTTCCTGGATTCCATGTCAGTACATGTTGATGAGCACATATATTTCCCCATCACCCGTGAGGCGTTGGCCAGCAATATGCATCTCTTCAACCAAATAGCAGAATACCATGAGGTAGTGGGTGCAATAGACTGCATGCACATATGCATGAAAGCACCTCCAGGTGAGCGGAGTAGGGTCTACATCAACCACAAGGGCTTCCCCTCCATCACCTGCCAGGTCATTTGCGATGCCCAGGGCATAATAATGAATGTGTGTGCTGGCTGCCCTGGAAGCTACCACGATTCCCACATCTGGCATCTAATGTAGCTGTACCAGACATTTGTCAATGGGGACATCCCACACAGTCACGTAGTGGGGGATGCTGGATACACACTGAAGCCATGGCTGATGACACCCATCAGAAATGCACACACACCCGAACAAGAACTCCATAATGAGGCATACGCACAAACACGAATCATAATAGAGCATGTGTTTGGGATGCTCAAGTCATGGTTCTGGTGCCTGGACACATCCGGTGGAGCCTTGCAGCACTATTCACCAACTAATTGTACTCAAATTGTCCTTGTATGTGCCATGCTACATAATATGATCCTGAGGAAACAGCTGCAGCAGGAACAGCATGGGGCAGGGCCACACAGCTCCCCACCAGTGCCAAGGCCTGCACAGGTGCAGAGTGACTCAGAGGAGGAACAACCTGAGCCTGCCACAGTAGGCAGAAGGAGGCATGCCCAGTATGCCCTGGCCTTGGCAAAGAGGCAACGATTAGCATATGCACTGACACAGTAGGGACCCAGGGAATGACACCTCTCTCTGACTTGCACATACAGTAAAAGGGATGCCAAACATGACACTACCTGTTCTCAACTATGTATAGGGAGTGTACTATGTGCATCTGACATAGGCAGCCCTGCAGCACCACCTTCAGTACTGGGACACCTACAAGGTAAGTGACTCACAAATGCCAGTTGGGGGGGCACATATTCAACAACAGTCACACCCAGCAGGATAGGTGTAGACAAACACAAACAAATGCTGTACTATAGCCTCTGAATGAGCGCTATGGGTAACCCCTCCCCCAGGCCTACACAGACAGACTACAGCAAGTCAGCCAGTTGGATGTAAGTTGTGAAGGCTAGGAAGTCAGAAACTAGTATGTAGGTAGTTAAAGCTAAGATCTCTAGTACACTGGTATGCCTCTAGCCAGCATGATAGGTAAGACTGCAGACAGAAATGGTGTACCCGACATACCAGTACAGTCCTAGCAAATGTGTAAAAGTGTAAGGTGTGCCCCACCATCCTACATACGCTTATAGTAACAGTCAGGTGTGCCCCCCACCCATGTGTAGAAATGTAGAAACAGTCAGGTGTCCCCCCCGCTATGCAGAAATGTAGTAACAGTCAATGCCCGATGACCAATGTATTCTCTGCAGACACAGCATGCTACCTGTTGGTGTACAGCACAAAGGTTAGCACCGCAGTACAAACTACCTGGACTTGATCCACACATGCAATATAGATGGCTATACTCGGCATGCTGACACACTTAGAGGAATGAAGGCAATGTCAGTCAACAACATACTGAAACGTCATACTGGGCATGCTCGCACACTTAAACACATGAAGGCCATGTCAGCAAACACCAGTGGACCAGACATATCTGGAATTTGCAGTTCTTAGTGCAGACACATGTCAGTATGCACCACTCCTGCCTTGCACACACAGTGGATAGGAATACAGACATATTTGTAAGAACAACACAGTATAATAAGCCAAAGGTAGATGGACATAGATGTGTGGAAGAGGGTGACCGTGACAAGGAGCCATCTGGGCCTGTCCCACCCAGCACACAGTAAAAGGGCCCCAAACACATGAGGTGCAGGTGTCACTCACTGCAGATACTAGCCACCAGTATCTGTCAGCATGACAGCATGTTGCACATGCCAGCTGTGCAACATGACTGTACAAGGAAGTAGTCACCTAGTAGCTGTATACATGTACCTGTGGCATATGACATTGTGTGTGCCCACATGTGGCATGTCAACCCCTACATGAATGGGTTACGGCCCATGCACACACCGCCCTCCCCATAGCAGTATCATGACAAGCCTGCTGAGGTCATCCAATGCGAAATACACCTTTGAGAGAGCTGCAGCTCAGTAATCCCCATGGTGCGTCCCATAACTGCGTACTGCTGTAGTGATAAACTAGTTAGGTAGAAGTCCTAACCCCAGACTTGGCAACTGTGAGTGTGTATTTATGTGTGTGTGTCTCTCTGTCTCTGACTGTGTAGAGAGAAATGCTTTTTATGCTACTCACATTATGTACAGTTCATATACTCAACTTTGGCAAGACTGCTGATGTCACCCACCTAGAAATACACCTCTGGGGTTATCATAGCCCAATAATCTCCGTAGCGCATCCTGTAATTGCATACTACTGTAGTGTGATAAAGTAGTTAGGTAGGTGTTCTAACCCCAGACCTGGCAATTGTGTGAATCTGTGTGTGTCTGACTGCATAGAGATCAATGCTTTTTAGGCTACTCACACCCCATACAATACATATACTCAACTTTGGCAAGGCTGCTGATGTCACTCACCTAGAAATACACCTCTGGGGAAATCATAGCCCAATAATCTCTGTAGCATGTCCTGTAACTGTGTACTGCTGTAGTGTGATAAAGTAATTAGGTAGGTGTTCTAACCCCAGACTTGATAACTGAGTGTGAATCTGTGTGTCTCTGACTGAGTGATGAATGATGCTTTTCAGGTCACACACACTCCTTAGAATTCATATACCCAACGCTGGCAAGGCTGCTGATGTCACTCACCTCTAAATACACCTTTGTGAAAATCATAGCCCAGTAATGTCTGTAGCACATCCTGAAACTGTGTACTGCTGTACTGTGATTTAGAACTGTGGTAGGGTTCCATCATCACCCATGGTAGTTCTGGATGTTTTGCGTGTATTTCAATATCTGTGTATGGAGTAATGCATCATAGGCTACTCGCTCACAGCACATTTGAAATGCCCTACTTTGCCAATCCTGCTGATGTCATTAATTGTGAAATACAACTTTAGGGAGAAAGTTCCCTGTACTCCCTGTGGTGTGACCTATAACTGCTCTATGTTGTAGTGTAATATAGGCCTTGGTTAAGAGTTATATACCCACATATGACAGTTGTGGATGTTTTGTGTGTGTCTCACTGTGTAGGGAGCAATGCATTTTAGGCTATTCACTCACAGTACAGGTGAAATGCCCTACTCTGGTAATCCTGATGATGCCAGTCACTGTGAAATACACCTTTGGGGAAGAAGTACTCCAGTAATGTCTGTGGTGCATACTATAACTGTGTAGTGCTGCAGTGTAATAAACTAGTTAAATAGGGGGTTCAACTCGCAGATATGACAGGTGTGTGTGTGTGTGTGTGTGTGTGTGTGTGTGTGTGTGTGTGTGTGTGTGTGTGTGTGTGTGTTTGTAACTCATATCCTGTGTAGAGGTGAGTGTGTGACACCTGTGGCCAATGTGGTAGGAGTTTTGCTGATTACTTTTATGGTGGCCCTACTATATATCACAATGTCAACCATCCAGGGATAGCAGATGTAAATGAGCTGGGAGGCTGGGGCAAAGCCATACCCATACATTTGACATCAAGACCAGCCAATCGACATAAGCAACCCCACTATTACCCAGAGCACACACTCAACCAATGTGTCATACGCTCACACATGCTCATGCACAGCCAATATGTGGGTAGTACACTGTATATTGGCCACTGATAGTAACTATGCAGTGATAGCAGTGGGCTACAGAGGGCATGTCACCCTGTCCATCTGTCCAATATGCACGTACATGCAGACAGTGCACCTCCACCATATTCCCAATGGACACCTACACCACCTGTGGTGCCTTCACATGTGACTCACAACAGACATACCATGCCTGACAACATGCCCTGCATGGACAGATGACACTGACATCAGGGAATGCTGTTGGCATGCTATCAATGTAGGTGAAAGGTAAATCTGCTGCCTATTACAAGTTCCTGCCACAGGTGGGCAAGACTGGCACATCTGATGATAATCTGTGTTCACAACAAGGACCAGACACTCCAGGTACAGTTCCACATGTCACTGTACATGCATGTGGGAGGTGTGCACATCCCAGACACCATCCATGTCATGGACTAAGGAACACATACATGACATGTGGTGTACAGCATTAGCCATACACAATAGTCACCCAGCTGACTGGATGGGGGATGCAATACCCACCTGTGTGGGCAAATGCAGTAACTACAGGCCTGAGCCAGAATGCAGACCATTGTCATGTGGCCTGATGCCAAGGTATACCCATTGCCTACCCCTGTACAGCCTGCTGGCACAGTTGACCACCAAACACCCATGTAGACATGCACCCATGCATGTCAGAACTGGCACCCTGTGTGTTTGTGCATGTGTGTTGTATGTTGCATATGTCCACATCCACACTCACTACAACCCCCCAGGGCATACTGAAGCATGCTGTCTGATGTCTGACATATCCTCATACTCCTTGCCCATACGGCCTCAGTATGACCCGTGTGGTGCATGTGATACCTGCGCATTGATGTGTTGTGCCAATCCCACTAGTGATGAGTTGCACTCCTGGCCCTGCCAAGTGTGATAATGTGTGCACGTCCCTGTGTGAGTGTACCTGTGTTGATGCTGGCACCTGTTCATGTAGACAGGCATGTGTATGACACCTACTGTATATCTACCATATCCCTGTTGCAGATGTCACTCACCCTCACATATATGTTCTGAGTGCTCCACATCAGGTAATCCATATGGTGCATCCAATAACTGCATCGCACTGTGATAGCACTACATAGTTGTCGGGGGTTGATACCCTGTGCTGGTAGGTGTGTGACACAAACATGCTTCAGTTTTACGCTCCCACCCCTCCCTGACATGTATCTGCCTCTGTCTGCCTCCCCAACTCCCTCTCGGGTGGATGTGGAGACCCACACTTGTCTTTCTTAGGCAGCAGCATGTGTATTTAGCGTGATGCTCATGATCAGCTGATGGCCTCTGCATAAATTGCAGCCCTCCCCTAGATGATTGCATGTGGAACAGCTGTGGTACCAATCCCACAGCCAATTGCATGGAAACACACTCCAATACCTAGGAACATCATGGTGGTGTTGCGCCTTTGCAGCCACTGTGAGCGGGAACTGGATCTGATGTTTGGCAAACAGCATCCCAGATGGATTGGGGATTTACCTCTAGCAACATACACTGTGGAAAGAGGACAACAAACAGGAGGGGGATGTGCCTGACCTGACTACAGACTATAAGTGCTGCTATACTGCATTTGGAGTAATGTTGGTTTAACAGTGTTTGTCTGGATATGCCTGTAGTACATGTCACAATACCTCCCATGTCAGTTCCATGTATATGAGGAATCCCTGTCTGCAGGGTCATCTTCAGAGAAGGCAGTGTTGTGCCTATGTTTTCATATGTTAGCCACAGTGCATCAATCTGTGGAATGCAGAAGGTAGTGTGAGGATTGCAGTCTGTAGATGGTGAAGGCCATGACAGTTACTGACTTTATATCCCTCATAGGACATATGTTGCAACAAACCCCATTACAATGGAAATTATATGAGGTTATCACAGCAATATGTCTATACTGGCACACACTCAACCAATGTGTCATACGCTCACACATGCTCATGCACAGCCAATATGTGGGTAGTACACTGTATATTGGCCACTGATAGTAACTATGCAGTGATAGCAGTGGGCTATAGAGGGCATGTCACCCTGCCCATCTGTCCAATATGCACGTACATGCAGACAGTGCACCTCCACCATATTCCCAATGGACACCTACACCACCTGTGGTGCCTTCACATGTGACTCACAACAGACATACCATGCCTGACAACATGCCCTGGATGGACAGATGACACTGACATCAGGGAATGCTGTTGGCATGCTATCAATGTAGGTGAAAGGTAAATCTGCTGCCTATTACTAGTTCCCGCCACAGGTGGGCAAGACTGGCACATCTGATGATAATCTGTGTTCACAACAAGGACCAGACACCCCAGGTACAGTTCCACATGTCACTGTACATGCATGTGGGAGGTGTGCACATCCCAGACACCATCCATGTCATGGACTAAGGAACACATACATGGCATGTGGTGTACAGCATTAGCCATACACAATAGTCACCCAGCTGACTGGATGGGGGATGCAATACCCACCTGTGTGGGCAAATGCAGTAACTACAGGCCTGAGCCAGAATGCAGACCATTGTCATGTGGCCTGATGCCAAGGTATACCCATTGCCTACCCCTGTACAGCCTGCTGGCACAGTTGACCACCAAACACCCATGAAGACATGCACCCATGCATGTCAGAACTGGCACCCTGTGTGTTTGTGCATGTGTGTTGTATGTTGCATATGTCCACATCCACACTCACTACAACCCCCCAGGGCATACTGAAGCATGCTGTCTGATGTCTGACATCTCCTCATACTCCTTGCCCATATGGCCTCAGTATGACCCGTGTGGTGCATGTGATACCTGCGCATTGATGTGTTGTGCCAATCCCACTAGTGATGAGTTGCACTCCTGGCCCTGCCAAGTGTGATAATGTGTGCACGTCCCTGTGTGAGTGTACCTGTGTTGATGCTGGCACCTGTTCATGTAGACAGGCATGTGTATGACACCTACTGTATATCTACCATATCCCTGTTGCAGATGTCACTCACCCTCACATATATGTTCTGAGTGCTCCACATCAGGTAATCCATGTGGTGCATCCAATAACTGCATCGCACTGTGATAGCACTACATAGTTGTCGGGGGTTGATACCCTGTGCTGGTAGGTGTGTGACACAAACATGCTTCAGTTTTATGCTCCCACCCCTCCCTGACATGTATCTGCCTCTGTCTGCCTCCCCAACTCCCTCTCGGGTGGATGTGGAGACCCACACTTGCCTTTCTTAGGCAGCAGCATGTGTATTTAACGTGATGCTCATGATCAGCTGATGGCCTCTGCATAAATTGCAGCCCTCCCCTAGATGATTGCATGTGGAACAGCTGTGGTAACAATCCCATAGCCAATTGCATGGAAACACACTCCAATACCTAGGAACATCATGGTGGTGTTGCACCTTTGCAGTCACTGTGAGCGGGAACTGGATCTGATGTTTGGCAAACAGCATCCCAGATGGATTGGGGATTTACCTCTAGCAACGTACACTGTGGAAAGAGGACAACAAACAGGAGGGGGGTGTGCCTGACCTGACTACAGACTATAAGTGCTGCTATACTGCATTTGGAGTAATGTTGGTTTAACAGTGTTTGTCTGGATATGCCTGTAGTACATGTCACAATACCTCCCATGTCAGTTCCATGTATATGAGCAATCCCTGTCTGCAGGGTCATCTTCAGACAAGGCAGTGTTGTGCCTATGTTTTCATGTGTTAGCCACAGTGCATCAATCTGTGGAATGCAAAAGGTAGTGTGAGGATTGCAGTCTGTAGATGGTGAAGGCCATGACAGTTACTGATTTTATATCCCTCATAGGACATATGTTGCAACAAACCCCATTACAATGGAAATTATATGAGGTTATCACAGCAATATGTCTATACTGGCCCTGTGTATGCACTGTCAGCCACACCTCTGTCAACCTTTGTACATATGGCGTGCAAGATGTGGTGCATATGTGCTGTACACCATAAATACTGTCATCATATCTGATAACAAGCCAGTGATATATCAGATTGCTACACATGTCATGTACAATACTGGTTATATTTCATGACATAAGCTGGACATTTTGTGGATGTTTGTACAGTACTGAGGTCTGTGTAGTGATGGTGAATGTCAGCAGTGTGTGTAGCATTAATATGTACTTCAGGCTGTGTACAGATTGTGGTAGATGTCATTGTTCTAGCTCCCTTTCTATCAGATGTTACTTGCTGCCCCACTGTATGGTACTGTTTTGCCGTACATGTTTGTAGGGTCATGCACACACATGTCTTATACCACAGACAACCATCATACATACCAAACTGTGTAGCAGCCCAGTATATGTAGGGTCATTCTGTGAGTGGCACATATGAGGATGGTGTAGAACAGATAGTCCATATACTGTAATATTATGCTAGCTTACCATATGTGGCTGTGGCTGTGTTCACATTGGTTGTTTTTATGCACTGCCACATAGGTGTATCTTACCCTGTGCTGCGACATGGCTGTTGAGCCTGCCATATATGCAGGTACATGTGCATTTCCCCATATGAGATGTAGGCCAGTGTTGAGCCAGTCTGCCTGTAGCATGCACAGTGCATTGTTACATGCCTAGCAGCCTAGTGTATTTAACCAGTGGGATGTTATGTGCAGATATTTGCCAGATGTACTGCTGCTGGTCCTCCCTTAAATGGCATGTATGTCAGACAGAGCAGTGGGATGCTGTACAGATGTATGTCAATATCAAGTGGGTGGTATGTGTCTATGGCACCCCTGTACCAGCAGTCATTATGTGTCAGGCCAGACAGGAGTGTGTGAATCCAACACCTATGGTGCCAAATGTATACCAGTTGTTATATGTTATACCCATCTACATGGCTGCCTACATCCATATTGTCAGGCCTGGTACACATGTGGTGCACTAAGGGATTATGTGTATACCTCTGGACTGTACAGGGTGTGTCTGATGTTTCACATATAGTGGCCAAAACTCTGCTGCACTCCACAGGGCCATTTCATGCTAGCAGCGGTACCTTACAATGATTTCCTTAGGATGTCTGTCAGTAGCCAATGGTACACATGTTATAAGCAGATGTCAGCATCCACGCATACCATGTCTGTGAAGACAATCCCAATGATAGTAGCAACAGTCTAGTAATATACCTGCTATACATACCTGTCATCCCCTTGCACTACGTCTTTGGGACTGTAGGGGCTGGTGTACGGCTACCCTCCATGTCCAGGACATATGGTGGAAATATATGTACATATACTTATCCAGATAATCATATATATATATATATATATATATATATATATATATATAAAATTACACAGGTGTACTACATTGAATTACCACTGTCATGGCAACCACCCACTATAAATCCCTACAGCATGTAGGCGCGGTCCCTTTACATTCCCTGTGTGATGGACATCCTTCCTGTGTGTGGGCATCAGTGATACAGACAGCAGGTTGCAATACCTCTTGCAGAAGAACCTGCACACTCAGAGTGGCCATATATTCGTAGGATGATCAGGTACTACAGACAGACTGTGGGTAGAGTCGTGTGATGCGTTGCATAGTACTGGTGTTACAGGGTGTGTGTGTACATACTAGTGTATCATGGAATGCAGTCTGTCTGCATAGCTCACTATTGTGGGCTGAACCTCTTGCTGGACAGAGGTATGCCTATCATGTGTTGTCCTTCCACCACACAGGTCCTGTGTCAGATATTACACTGGCAGTGTGTGTGTTGTGTGCTATCAGTACATGGCTACATCCATGTCTATTTCTAACCTCAATCCCCTGACTAAGGGTATGTTGCAGATGATCCTGTAACACCAGCACCTTGCTTAGTGTATGGCAACAGTGTTCCACATATGTGCCTGTGTTCCAGCCTCTGTCCCCCATCTACATACCAAGCTTTGCACATATATCATGCTGTTGGGGGTTGTTCTGTAGTGGGTTGTGAGTATATCACATTGCCTTTGCTGCCATTAGTCCACTGCTGTTGTATCCCCCACACATACAGTGGGGCTGGGGCCATATATGTGTGGGCGTCACCTACATAACACATGTGTACCCTTATGCACTGCAGAGGTCAGTGTGTGTAACAGTGGTATATGGACCTGTATTATTGAGTCTAGGTGGGGAGCTCCATAAATGACCTAGGCTGTTACAAATTGTGGGGGTATCAGGGGTGAGCTGCCACAAGGTACGTGGATGTACAATACCGTATACTCCACCAATATTGACATTATTTACATTACTTGGGGTACTGCAAGCCTACTGCCTCCTGCCATACAGACTGTTCTGTGCGTTATGCCTTATTATGTACTGGGTACAGCCCATTTGATCACAAATCGTCATTACCTCCTATGGAGTTTGTACAGAGTATAGATAGAGGCTGCTGAACTACACATCTGCACTACATACTGTTGATTGTATGGTACTGTGTGGCCTAGTCTGTTTGCACTATTGTACATTCTGAAGGGCTTGGCCTAGACAGCCCCAGTTGTGAACCTTTCCAGACTACTGTATTTGTGTAGCTGTTTCACAGTTGCAGTACTCGGTTAACATGGTTGTCAGTATTTGAACAGCTATATGATATGGCATATAGAACTGTTATAGTACACAATTAAAGGATTCCTATTTCTGAAAACCTGTGTGTGGTGTCCTTCCTATGACCTTTCTATGGGTATATGTTGCAGGCAATGATTGAAATTAGTATGTGTCAGTCATACAGTGTCCAGTTGTTCAGGTGTTAACTGTAGCCATAGTGGCTGTTCCATATTGTGTGCACCTCCTACATATGTATCTTACTGTACATATATCTGCGTGTGTATGTGTAGTCACACGTATATATATATATATATATATATATATATATATATATATATATATATATATCTGTAACTGCATATATGTGTCTGTGTATCTGTATCCTGGGGATGTTGATGGCCTCTACATATTACATGTCATATGGGAGACAGACTGTACTTGGTAGTGTATTGCAGGCTGCATGTGTTTGGCTATGGGGGGATGCCAATTTGTACAAGACGTATAGTGTGTGGGGCCTCTTAACCCCATTAATGGTTCATGTGAACATAGGTGTATTTGTTAACCTGCAATTGCTATCTACAGATGTATGGCCATATATACCTATATAGATATATTTATCTGCTAACAGATGTATAACTATATGTGCATAGATAGTGATATATATGTATATAGAGTTAATAAAACAATATATATATTATATATATGTATATCTATACATACATGGATATGTTGTATCTGTTAAGGTTGCAATATAGTTACACATGCAGACATCTAGATGGTTGCATACCTTCTCTGTACTGTTGCATGACAGGACTGGCTAATATGTTTCAAAAACATTGATTATCTGTGTATCTGTCATGGCTTAATGGTACATTACTTTGTGTATGGTGTGTAGGGTCCTTGGTTTGAGCTCTTGCAAGAGCTGTTTATTTTGTTGCTGGGCAGAACAAGGCCCATTGGATACACAGTGATTAAGGCACCTTAAAGCAGTTGTAAGCAGGTTTGCGCAGGTTTGCAAGTAGCTAAGCACTGCCTACATAGGTTATGCAATTTAGAAGTTAAGTGTATGAAAACGTAACCGGAGGTTAGCAGTGCTTACCATTGCATAAACCCATGCAAACATGCTTACAACTGCTTTTCAGTGCCTTACTCAGTCTGTTTACAATGAACTGTGTTCTGCCCAGCAACAAAGTAAACAGCTCCTGCAAGGCTCAAAACTAGGACCCTGCATACCATACATAAAGTGATTTACCAGACATCTGACTATGGCTGCTGTGTCCTGACACATGTGCCATAGATACCACACTATCCTGGCCAATGCCAACCATAGGCTGGCCTTCAGCTAAGGCCAACGGTGATGAGGTATGTAGAGGCAGTGTGACTGTGTGCGTGGATGGGGCGGATATGTGTGGTTTTTCAATTGGTGGCCCAGCAGCAGCCCCTGAAGACCTTTCTGTGCCTCAACACACCTATCCTCAATGTCACTGTCTGGATCAGTGACATCAGATTCCCTGCAGGGGGTTCCCAGCCCCACTTCGCCACCTGTGAGGGGAAAACAGGGAACAGACTGTAAGACCCGTACATCACTGCTAAACAGTACACACACACACACACACACACACACACACACACACACACACACACACACACGTGTGCAGACATGGCCACACACACACGCATACACACATGCAGTCGACATACATGGCAACCCATACACTCCACCAGACATCACCTACAGACAGCTCCCACACCCCCATAACACACACAATAGCAGGCAATGGTGCAGTACAGCATCACACACAAACCTGTAATTACACACATGTCAGCATGCAGTACATGTGGCACTCAACAGCATGCATTGCAACTGTAGTCAATCGCCATTACCAACATTATACATGGCTGTGATGCATGGTTTCTGATAGTAGGTGATGGCCCTCCCCCTGAAATTCACTGTACCCATGTCCACAGCATTGCTGTGCATCTGTTCAGCACCCTGGCATTTACTGTGCACCATACCTCACAGGTGTACACACCATTGCAGGATGTGTATCTGTGTGTCAGTTGCATTTCCGCTGCTGCTCACAGCCTCTGTGTGTTTCAGGATCACATGTGGACACGTGTTTAGTGAATGCTTGATGTGTATTCACAGATGTCATCATCAGTGGTGCATGTATGAGTGATAGACTACCATTAGAATGACCACAGACACAATGTACTGTACCTATGGTGAGTGTAGAGACCATTATTGACCATGATTGAGCCCTGGCTGATGTTGCCTGTAGTACACATAGGTTCATAGGTGACTATTGGTCTAGTGGTCCTGGGGGCTACATAAACCTAGCCACAGGGGTTCCCAGCCATGCACCACCCACTAATGTTATTCCTCTGTACCCCTGTCAGGCTGTGGCACAGACATACTACCCAGGGTGAATTCCCCATTACCCATCCAATCATCAAGTGTTTCTGTAAAGAGGGCCAATGAGTAGCATTGCCTGACATGTATGGGTAGTCCGTTCCAGAGTGTGGAGATTCCCCAGGACTGGGCCCTATCCCTCCAGTATGTTCTGTGTAATGTGTTGATGAGGTATAGGACCATGGAGCATGTGTTAGCAGAGGGAGTGGGATGTCTTTATGTGTAGCATGTTCAACTGCTCTGTGTATGACGCAGCTGGGTATGTTGGGCAGATGTCGGCTGTGCCTGGGCAATGTGCACTGGAGTGTAGCCACAGTTGTCTGAGTTGGACTGTGCATTGCATGTGTTTGAGGCTGGTAATCCCATTAGTGAGGGGTGTGCTCTGTCAGTGCACATGTACAGCATGCATTATGGGTAGGTGTGTTAGATATGTATATGGTTAGATGTGTATATGGCCTACACCTTAGCTATGGCATGCACAGTGAATTGCCAAGCATAACCTTAAACCATACTCACCGGCATCCGACTGCTGCCTTGCTGGTATCCCAGAGGTACCTACATTGAGATGGGATAGAGTTGATGTCAGTGGCCACAGCTGTGGCATTGCTACAGGGTGGCTGCAATATTACAGTACCACAACAGTACTACAGATTATGCATTACTGCTTATCAGTACTACACAGCAACAGACCCCACATCTCACATATGCATGATCTACCTGTACAGATGTATACACTACAGTAGTCTACTGATATGCCCTGGAACCTTACCTGCATGCTCCATGTCTGGTGTGTGTGTAGCATCCACCTCCATGACTGTATAAGTCTGTAGCTCTTGTGGGTGGGCAGGTGCTACCAGGCTCATGAGCAGCTCCTCCACTCTGGTGAGGGGGGATGGATGTTATGGCCCCCCCTGTTGCAAGGTGGTCACCCCACATGGCAGCAGCACGATGACGTACTTGGCGGATCAGGTCACTACAATGGTGGTGGACCTGCTCATATGTATGGCTGCGCATCCCCACTTCATTCACCCTGCGATTACATCATTCCACATGGCTGTTCTCTCCGGCTGGTCCTGGCTTGTCTGTGAGAACAAGAGCTAGTAGTTGTGGATGATGCTGGTGATTATAATTTCCTCCTCAGTGGCACTGTAAGCGGGATTCCTCAGGTGAGCCATACTCCCTGAAAGACATAATGATGGAAATATGTCTGAGCAACTCATATCTCAAGTTTACCATAATACAATACACATATCAGTCTCCCGCCACCATATCAGCTACAACATAATGTTCACACAATGCTAGTGGTATGTGTTTGGTATATGTACCATTGGGTCATATATTGTATTGTACAGCACTTTCTGCTATGTGTTTATAGACATGCACCCTGTGGAAACACTAGAGTTTCTGGGCTGTTACAGAGTAGTTCACCTGCATGCCATTGTCACTGCCACTATGTTTCCACATATGCATGTGGCAGGCCTGCTATGTGATTGCTACACATCTGCCATTCTGTGATTTTGGGGATATCTATGCATGCTGTTGGACTTGTTCTGGGATTGTGTGGACTATTACAGCCCACATATATTCCATGACAGTTACACACCAGTATGTGTAGGGGTTATTTGCCAGCAGGAACACCACTCTAACCTAATATGCAAATGTTACCATTCCACATCACATCCGTGACCCACCATGGAACCTCATTATCTACAGTTCCATCACTACCTTCATGTGGAACCACCACAGGGGATGATGCCTCTCCATGGATCACACACAGACATATGTCTGTCACCCAGTTAGGAACATCTGGACCACACTCATGTACCCTCTTTACTTCACAGTTGAATGGTTCTGCCTTGCTGCAACACAGACAGGTGTCACATGTGAACACAGACTAACATTGGAGGGGTATATATGGTGACAAACATTAGATAAGCATATTATACTGCTATGGCCATTGGGCATGCTATGCTACACTTTAAAATGACTGTCCTGCAGGTGGTGTGGTTTCTCACCCATGTGTCTATCATGGCAGTATTAATACACCCAACAGCCTTTGGCCACAATAATGTACACAACACAGATATCATGGGTCACATCTTTGCCATTCACTGCTGGTCTGCACATTTGACAGGTATGTCCCACTGCCCACAGGGACTAACACTACTGTCCAGTGAAGTTGTTGAGCAGAACATCATTACAGGAACAAGTACTGATGGCACATATACATACTTTCACAGTATACATGCTATTATTCTATGCCATATACTACATGCCAGTAAATGCATATCTGTTTCACATACTTGTTATGTTTTTTCTGCTGTAACACAACCCTGAGCTTTGTGACATTTCTTGAAAGTCTCTCTCTCTCTCTCTCTCTCTCTCTCTCTCTCTCTTTCTCTCTCAGTCTCTCCAGTAGAGTGATTGAGCTGGTTTGAATATATTGCAGCATGCTTTTGTTGGTATTGCACATGACCAGGTGGTGGCCTCTGCACCAGTCAGTGTCCACCAGTTTCTAATTGCATGCAGCCTGCTGTGTAGTAATTCAGATAACCACTGTCATGGCAACCCTGTACTATAAATTGCTGCCTTCTGTGGGCGTTGTCCCTTCACCTATACAGTATGGATGACATCCTTCCTGTGTGTGGACATCAGTGTTACAGACAGCAGGTAGCAATACCTCTTACAGCAGAACCTGCAGGCACAGGCCAAATCCACATTTGGATTAGGTTCCAGACCTACAGACAGTGTGAGTAGTGTTGTTGTGTGCAATGTATCTTGCTGCACTTACAGGGTTTCTGTGTACATGGTACTTTTTCATGGAATGTTGTCTGTCTGCAAAGCTCTCAACTGTGGGCCCATCCATATGATACCAGGGGGATTGGCTGTTAGGTTTTGTCTGTGCACCACACTGGTATTGTCCCAGATATATATGTGGCATTCTATCTGTTGAGTGCTATCAGTACATGGCTACACCCATTTATATTTCAATGTTGTAACCCTGCATAAGGGTAGGCTGCAACGAATCCTGTAACACCAACAATTTCCAGAGTGTGTAACAGCAATAATGCAAATATGGCCCTATGTTCCTGCCTCAGTCCTCCACATATATACCAGTCTTTGTCCCGCTGTGATATAGGAAGGATTGTTAGGTAATTGCCTATCATTATTTACCACTAGCATTACTGCTATCATCCCAGTCATGTCATGGACTTCCATACCAACCATTGGGCCATGTCCATATATATGGGGGCAACAGCTGGTGAACACATTTGTGCCCTTGTACATTCCTGAGGTAAGTGTGTGGTACACAGTGTTCCTTGCCCTTGTACAGCCTTTTATGGGGGGGTTCTATGCCAGTAACCTAGGCTATGGCACTTTTTCAGGAATATAACTGTTAAGACGAGGGTCATTCAGTGTGATAGTGAGATGTTAGGTTAAGCAATGTTATGTACAAGATACTGTGACATTAACACAAGTGCTACTTTTCCCCCTAGGGCTTGACTACAGGGTGTAATTGGAGGCTGCTGAACCACATCTGTAATTGTTGATTGTTACGTATCCAGAAGGCATATCCTGTTTCTACTGTTGTACTAACTGAAGGCCTTGGCCTGAACAGCATAGGATGGTATATATACACCTTGCTTGCATCTATTGTTTTGTGTGGGCCTTTCATTCATGACTGATTACATATTTCAAACCTTATGTGGTATCAGTACTGGCATACATTATTGTATAATACATAAATAAAGGTTATCTGTGTATGCATACCTGTATGTCGTGTCATGTGCTTTGAATTGTGGGTGGGTATATGTTTAATGTCAGTATTCTCATTTGTGGGAATGGTTGCCACACTGCACATTTCACAGGTGCCAGTTGAAGGGCTTATGGCTGAGGGATATACTTTGCACCCAGTACTTCCACACTACTTCTACATATGTATGGCTACTGATACCTTTTGTGTGTGTATATGTGTATGTACCTCTATATATATATATATATATATATATATATATATATATATATATATATATATATATACATATATATATATATATATATATATATATATATATATATATATATATATATATATATATATATATATATATATCATATGGCTATATCTATATATAAGTATCTATAGATTTATAGATCTGTATCTTTATATATATATATATATATATATATATATATGAACATATGTATGTATCTATAAATAATTGATGTTATATGATTATTTGTGTGTCATACATTAATATATATAAACATATATATATATATATATATATATATATATATATATATATCTACATATAGCTGTCTATCTGTCTACATCGACAGATATATATCTGTCCATATGTCCATGCATGTTCGGCTCATATTTTGGCCTGTTCCTCATTCACTTAGCAGTTGTCATGGTTGATCGCAGCATTGAAGTCAGTAACTATTGGCAACACTTTTGTGTTTCAGACTTCATCTCCTTCTACATATGTGTTCTAATACATATAACTGTGTAACTAGCAACATTTTAAGTGCATCAGAGCATTAGTTGACATATAACCCTATTTCTACCCACAGTGTGACATACTTTGTCCAGACTTCTTGCATTAACAGGTTGTGTAGTGTGATAATAATACATTTCCTGTACTATTGACTGATTGTGCTGCATATGTTTGTGAAAACTCCAGGTTATGTATATCTGCCATGGTTTAGCAGCAAATCACTTTGTGTATGGAGTTCAGGGTCCTGGGTCCGAGCCTTGGAGAGGCACTTTATTTTGTTGCTGGGCAGAACAGGAAATGTTGAATGCAGAGTGATTACGGCACTTTTAAGCAGTTGTAAGTGGGTTTGCGTGGGTTTGCGTGACAGAAAGCACTGCCAACCTCTGCTTATGTTTTCTTACAGTCAGCTTCAGATTTCTCAACCTGTGGAGGCATAGCTTATCCATGCGCAAAGTCATGCAAACCCACTTACCGCTGCTTAACAGTGCTTATTGCCGCTTACCCCCATGCTAATTCCTTTAAAAGAAAAAAAAGAGGGGTTGATAGGAAAGTGGTGAAAATGGGGCACAAAGCAGGAAAGACAGTAGGGAAAATAGCTGGGCATGTGCAGGAATGGTATATGAAAGGTCCATAGCTGCCTAGTTCTTCAACAGCAACAGCTGTGCATATACACTATATTTTCAGGTACATTTGGACCCTCTAACCCCTGGGAGAGGGGTGAGAACACCATATATTCATTGTGATGCCAGTTAGACTAGATTACATGTTTCTAGTGGACATGTATGTGAAATGGACAGCTATGTATGGGGTGAGATTTTTTTGTGGGAACAGATTGCCCTTTTATTTTTTTTTCAGGTGAGAGTGGGATGTTGGAGAGGGGTAGTAGGTATATTTGGGGAGGTAGGTTGGGTAGGTTAACAGACAAGACACACAAGATGCATACAGGGCCGGTATATGACAGATGTGGGGGTTAAACACTTTGGATGGGTGGGGTGTTTGGAAGTCTCAAGCCCATGAGCCCCCAACTGGAAACAGTGGGACTGAGGTCCCCACTCATGGGCAGTCACCACTGCACCTTCACAGCCCTGAGGTGGCTGTGCTCGGGGCTGTGTAGGAGGGGCAGGTTCACCCTCTAATAGCGCCACTCATCCCTCAAGCTGGCATAGCCACTCTCGATACTCCAGATTGAGCTCCTTACACACCATGGCTCAGACATGTTGATGGGTGACAGGTTCCCCTCTGCGCCCATTCTGGGGGGGAGGAGCCCATCCCCTGCACTGGTTCCACCCGAAGGTGGCACAGGGCACACAGAGGAGGAGGTCCCATGCTGGGCCCCAGATGTGCTGGTGCCCAGTGCCATGGTCAGCTGAGATGGGACAGGTGGGTCCACTGGGACCGGCCTTCCCATACGAGCTGTGTTGTCACAGGTTTAAGACAGATATGGGTTAGTAACAGTCAACAGCATTCAGGATTAGTTATAACAGCATGCATATGTATTCCCATTAACCCAACACACCAGATTTAACAAGTTGCAGAGCAAGCAGAACACATGCATATATGGAACAACAGTGGCCATTACAGGAGCATGCAGGTTTCATTGATGGTAACAGGCCACCAATATGGGTGTATTTTCGCATGGCACATGCATAGAAACAAATGTGAATATTTATAAACCATTAGGACATATGTCCCTCAAAAGTGTGAAGTGTACACATACCAGTTGAGGAGTGTCATTGGGTTATTATGCTCATATGGTAGGGGTGAGACAGAGAGTTCAATTAACAACTAATATATCCTTGTAGTTTTCACAATATTCTTAGTCACTGCAGTGGTCTTTCCCTTACATGTATTATTACACTACACAATGGCCTTATATTGTACGCTGGTATGTTTATAAAGTAAATATACAAGACCTGTGTCTTACATACAGGCATGACAGGCTGCAGGTGTTAATGCAACATATGTTGAGAATTGCTGTCATACACTTTGGCTGAGGTGCTAGAATGACAGGTTTGTTTCCATATACATTCTCTGACTATGTACACGTTTGACCATCAGTTATATGTCATTGGCAGCTGCCTACATTTCTTGGATCATCACTCTGGGTTTTCAGGGGAACAGGGTACCAAGCTGGTGACATGGGCCATTTATCTGGACATGCTGGACAGATTGGAACAGTTGTGGAGTATGAATATACATACAACTTACAATTTGATTATTCTAGCAAATTCTGTACTATTGTTGGGTGTAATTATGCATACAGCTTTATATCTGAACATTGTATCAATATCTGTGGAGTCGTGGGGTATGATTATACATACAACTTAATAGCACTCCCAGGATTCAAATCTTTGCTGTGTGTGACAAAATATTATAGCTAACATCACAGTACATTGTGCTATCAGGGAATTGATGTAAAGCTAGCTAAGTCTCCCTAACTTTTACAATATAACTGACCTCTTGGCACATCCAACATTGTTATGTAGGACTTCATGCCCATTTTATCTGCATACCATGGTGTAGATGACACTGCTTAAGATACAACAGTACTATTTATAATATGGAACAGATCGCCAACATATGCGAGAAGAGTAAACAGAAGCACTCCAGGGGTTATACCTTTATTCAGAGACTATTACACATTTATTTCTGCTGGTACAACACTTTCTACGGCTGTTATATTTATTTGTTATGACAGTACATGCAGACTGATTACTAACCTGCCTCGCGACACAGCCTTTGCAGCCTAGCATCATGGGCTTGCTGGTTCACAGCCCACTCATCTGCAGCTGTCAGAGAAATGCAGTGATATTTAGCCATACCTGTCCATAGTATACACAAGCTAAGCAGTTATTTACTACTTAGTAGAATGAGGACTTACTCAGTACTGAGACATTGGGCATCTGCCGAAACACCTGTATCCACTGTTCCAGTACATCCCCCCTCCGACTATCCCAGGCCTCTGTTTTATACTGCGAGCCCTGGTACTGGTCGTGCAGTAGTCTCTGATCATGGTATTTTACCAGGAGCCATACCATGATTTTTCACTCCTGGATGCCCCAGCGCTGTGCTCTAAATTGAGTGCCTTCACCCACACCAGCCATTCTGCCTGCAGTAGGAAGCTACAACCAGTTATGAGTAGTATTCCCGCCTGTGGGGTTTAAATACGGCCATTTTCCCACACTTCCCCATGATTGGCCAGTTTTGAAATGGCTAAGCTATGGGCAGACCTGCTTACATGAGGATGGCACTGCTTAAAGAGGTATAGCACTAGGCAGATTTAATTGGCTCCCCTACACATTGCTTACACTTACTAACTTGAGCTGTGCTGCGGTTAGCATTGCTTAATAGTTAATTAGCACTATATTTGCCATTTGGCAATGATTTATTCTTCATTACAGGTTATATATGTGTCTGGTATTCGTGATTCATATGTACATACACTGTATGGGGACCTGGCGACTTCTACACTTTATTAGAATAACACCTCAAATCTATGCTTACTGCAGTACTCCAGTTCACATATTTATGTTCTGTAGCAGGTTGTCCAACATCACACTGTACATAGATTCAGTTTACATGTTTGGTTTGATTTTTCTGTGTTGAGGATTAGTTTGCTGATACTACATGCATATCTATTGCTATAATGGCTTAGTGGTTAACTACTGTGACTATAGTGCACAGGGTCCTGAGTTTGAGCCTTGCAGAGGCAGTTTATTTTGTTGCTGGGCAGAACATGGCCCCTTGGATCCAGAGTGATTAAGGTATTTTAAAGCAGTTGTAAGCGGGT
This sequence comes from Protopterus annectens, assembly GCF_019279795.1. Classification (NCBI taxonomy): domain Eukaryota; kingdom Metazoa; phylum Chordata; order Ceratodontiformes; family Protopteridae; genus Protopterus; species Protopterus annectens. Next base: position 301,629,632 of record NC_056728.1, read on the forward strand.
CTGCATGGGTTTGCGAGACGGTAAGCACTGCTAACCTCCAGTTACAATTTCTTACACTCAGTTAGCTTCTACTTTGCTTAATCTGTGTAGGCAATGCTTACCCCTGCGCGAACACACTTAGACACACTTACTACTGCTTATTTGTGCTTAAACCTGCTTACTAGTGACTTATTTATTATGACACTGACACTTCACATGTGCATTTCATGCAGTACTCCACTTCACATTTAAATATTATTATGTAGGTTATATGGCAAAGAGATGTAAAAATATGTTAATGTACAGATTTCACATGAAAAATGATATGTGCTGCAGTTGGACTTGAACCAGAGTGGCTGCTCGTTAGGCAGATGCTCTAATCACTACACTATTGCTGTGCTGCTTCATTTGCATATATATTCCTTGTTATCCTCTTCAGCCTTTTCAGCTGCTTTAACCATAGCTAAGCAATAGGCAAACCCGCGCACCTACGGTTACCTGTACTCAGGGTTTAAAAAAAAAATACAAGGGTTTCTTCATTTTATTTCACTGTACTGTTGCTGTTGAACACATGGGGACTGTTGGTGGGGATATGTGGACACCTATGAGTGGTCTCACTCCTTTATTTCCACTTTCTTCTGTCTTACTTTGCAGGGGCATTTTTATACTGAGAGCTCTGCTCTCAGACAAGCCCCCTGCACTCGTCCACACTCAGTGTAGGATCTGGAGCTCAGGCAGCACGCCTTCATTAATATGCATGGCACGCTGCCGTCCTCCTCTTAAACTGCTGCTTACATGCAGGATGAGTTTAGTCCTGCACGGCAGATTAGTAAATCTGGGGGATCATCTTTGAGTTATTTATTTATCTTTTTTTAATCTGGTGGATATCTACTTCCTGCCTTTGGATGGCTTTTGTCACATAATAAAGCAATGAGTGCACACTTCTCAATCACTCAGAGCAAGAAATCTGGACAAAGCCAAAAATAATGGTGGGAAAAAGGTCAAAAAGTAGGGACAGATTTTAAATATTGCTCCTGTAAACTCAGACTGTTGCTAGAATACAGATTTTGCATTATTATGTATTTTCTGAGGGATATGAAGTCTGAAATTCAAATGTCTACTAATATTTATTATTATTTAGTTACATCAGTGTTCATGTTGGCATCCCATAATTCCATTGGAGTGGGTGGGGCTACATGGCTATGTATGTAAATTTTATGTTAATCAGCATCCTGATTATTGACTAGTTCTACCTACTTTTCATGGGCCTTTTTCCAGATTTTTGATTTTTCCAGGTTGAGAGGTATGGTAACAAATGTTCATTTGGATCATTGTGAAAAATAAATGAAATGAATCAAAAGCTCTCTGTTAACCAATCAAAACAATTTAATAATTGAAATCAATCACTGCTTGAAGCATTTTGAAGTACAAATACTTGAAGCCATACCTTACTTCACTCAGTGTACATTATTTGGCTTCATGTTTGCTTTCTCTTCTCTTGTTTATTCTGTGGGCAGTGTCTTTATTGAGTTTGCCTCATAGCACTCTGAAGAGATACAGGGTGTACCTTACTGTCTTGTACTTTTGCATAGGCCTGTTTCTGGTCCATGTATTTGCAACCCGCAGCTACTTTTTTTTAAATATACATATTAAAATGTTTCATTTGCATTTATATTACTAAAACTAAAATGGAGCAGATCTGTATTTATTTAATAATGTCATCAAAGCATGTGTTTCGCAGCATACTGCAGCATTAGCATGTATCCTATTCTGCAGAGATCTGCTGTTAGTCCATGCATTTTTTTTTTGGGGGGGGGGTGAAACCTCCCTCAACCTACTCCAATGTAATATCACTAAGATTTTTTAAAAACCTAGTAGGGGCTGAGCAGGGTGGTAGATCCTCCCTAACAAAAATCATAGCCTGAAAACAGATCTGAGCAAAAAGGTTATTTACAAATATTTTGAAATTCTGATGAAACATGTTTAAAAGTTACAATGCTACTGCATTATTTATATAGTACTCTAAGTTAAAAGTATTTGTTTGTCCAGTAGTATGTAATGTGCACTACTACATTACTGAAACTGACAGCACATATCATCCTTACTGACAACCAAGATGGTGATATGGTCATTCATACAGTCTCTGTCTACAGCTGTGCCAACAAACATAAGGAGTTACTCTTTGCAACTGCCATTACCTCTACAAGAAAGAAAATTCCTAAGCTCTATCGTTGTGTATAACACACAAGCAGAGCTGTTAGCTAATGTACAAAACAGAGGACCACTGTAGCAAACATAGTGGGAATGAAGAAACAGTAATTTAAAATAAATACAACACAAAACCCACTGCCATGGGGTGGATAAACATAAGTTAACACCCTAATGCAAAAGTTAAAAATGCACAGATAAAAAACAATATTACACAAGTGACCACTTTGGACATAAGATAGCCATATACTTTTTTAAGGACAGACACTTGTAAGTTCTTGACACTTTTTCTAGCACTTAATAGTATCTATCTCCCAAATGGAGCAGGGCTATACACAACAACCCTGGTGTTAAATTGTGTCTGCCCATCAAATCATCAAGACTATTTTTAAAAGTAGTCAAGCAGTACTTAATTGGAGCTGTAGTGGTAAATAACTCAGCAGGTTTGGAATAGGTTCATAGTTTATAGTTAAAGACTTAGCTAATGACCACTAGGACCTTTAAAAGCCTAGCCATGCAATCCAACACAATTGTGTCCTCTATGTATCATGGGCATTTTTAGGAGAGGGTATGTTAGTTAGAAACTTTCTAGAAGTTATGTGGGGGAGTATTCTAGTTTGGAAATTACTGTCTGCCTCTGTCTATCAGAGAAATGAAGACTAAACTTAAGGTCATATGTCTCCATTTCTACTTTCAGGCATGCTGACAGATAATAGCAACTCTAATGAAAAGAGTTCTTAATCTCTAGTATACTGCAATTCATCACATTCTATGCAGCATCTGTGATTTTTCAACATGTAAAATGTACACACACTTGTCCATTTGAATTAGGAACCTGTCCCTCCAGTGCCATTTGTTTATTTGTTGATGTAGACATAGGTCCCTAGAGTGAGTGTTTGTGGAGCCAATGGTTTTGCAGAAAAATATGGTTGACTCTTTCTTGAATCAAAATGTGAGACTCAGGTCACCTTGGGGCAGACAGCAGGGTACTGAGTATAAGGAGAGTTGTACCATGGGGCAGACATCAGGCTACTGAGTATGAGGAGAGTCGTACCTTGGGGCAGACAGCAGGCTAGTGAGTATAAGGAGAGTCGTACCTTGGGGCAGACAGCAGGCTAGTGAGTTTAAGGAGAGTCATACTTTGGGGCAGACATCAGGCTACTGAGTATGAGGAGAGTTGTATCTTGGGGCAGACAGCAGGCTAGTGAGTATAAGGAGAGTCATACCTTGGGACAGACAGCAGGCTAGTGAGTATAAGGAGAGTCATACCTTGGGGCAGACAGCAAGCTACTGAATATAATGAGAATCATACCTTGGGATAGCCAGCAGGCTACTGAGTATAAGAAGAGTTGTACCTTGGGCAGACAGCAGGCTGCTGAGTATAAGGAGAGTCATACCTTGGGGTAGACAGCAGGCTACTGAGTATAAGGAGAGTCATACCTTGGGGTAGACATCAGATCGCTGAGTATAAGGAGAATCATACCTTGGGGCAGACAGCAGGCTACTGAGTATGAGGAGAGTTGTACCTTGAGGTTGACAACAGGCTACTGAGTATAAGGAGAATCGTAACTTGGGGCAGACAGCAGGCTACTGAGTATAAGGAGAGTTGTACCTTGGGGCAGACAGCAGGCTACTGAGTATAAGGAGAATCGTACCTTGGGGCAGACAGCAGGCTACTGAGTATAAGGAGAATCGTAACTTGGGGCAGACAGCAGGCTACCGAGTATAAGGAGAGTTGTACCCTGGGGCAGACAGCAGGCTACTGAGTATAAGGAGAATCGTAACTTGGGGCAGACAGCAGGCTACTGAGTATAAGGAGAGCTGTACCTTGGGGCAGACAGCAGGCTACTGAGTATAAGGAGAATCATAACTTGGGGCAGACAGCAGGCTACTGAGTATAAGGAGAGTTGTACCTTGGGGCAGACAGCAGGCTACTGAGTATAAGGAGAATTGTAACTTGGGGCAGACAGCAGGCTACTGAGTATAAGGAGAGTTGTACCTTGGGGCAGACAGCAGGCTACTGAGTATAAGGAGAATCGTAACTTGGGGCAGTCAGCAGGCTACTGAGTATAAGGAGAGTTGTACCTTGGGGCAGACAGCAGGCTACTGAGTATAAGGAGAGTCATTCCTTGAGGCAGACAGCAGGCAACTGAGTATAAGGAGAATCGTACCTTGGGGCAGATAGCAGGCTACTGAGTATAAGGAGAATCGTACCTTGGGGCAGATAGCAGGCTACTGAGTATAAGGAGAATCGTACCTTCGGGCAGATAGCAGGCTACTGAGTATAAGGATAATCGTACCTTGGGACAGACAGCAGGCTACTGAGTATAAGGAGAGTCATTCCTTGAGGCAGACAGCAGGCTACTGAGTATAAGGAGAATCGTACCTTGGGACAGACAGCAGGCTACTGAGTATGAGGAGAGTTATACCTTGAGGCAGATAGCAGGCTACTGAGTATAAGGAGAATCATACCTTGGGGCAGATAGCAGGCTACTGAGTATAAGGAGAATCGTACCTTGGGGCAGATAGCAGGCAACTGAGTATAAGGAGAATCGTACCTTGGGGCAGATAGCAGGCTACTGAGTATAAGGAGAATCGTACCTTGGGGCAGATAGCAGGCTACTGAGTATAAGGAGAATCGTACCTTGGGACAGACAGCAGGCTACTGAGTATGAGGAGAGTTGTACCTTGAGGCAGATAGCAGGCTACTGAGTATAAGGAGAATCGTACCTTGGGGCAGATAGCAGGCTACTGCGTATAAGGAGAATTGTACCTTGGGGCAGATAGCAGGCTACTGAGTATAAGGAGAATCGTACCTTGGGGCAGATAGCAGGCTACTTAGTATAAGGAGAATCGTACCTTGGGGCAGATAGCAGGCTACTGAGTATAAGGAGAATCGTACCTTGGGGCAGATAGCAGGCTACTGAGTATAAATAGAATCGTACCTTGGGGCAGATAGCAGGCTACTGAGTATACGGAGAATCATACCTTGGGGCAGATAGCAGGCTACTTAGTATAAGGAGAGTTGTACCTTGAGGGAGACAGCAGGCTACTGAGTATAAGGGGAGTCGTACCTTGGGGCAGATAGCAGGCTACTGAGTATAAGGAGAGTCGTACCTTGGGGCAGATAGCAGGCTACTGAGTATAAGGAGAGTTGTACCTTGGGGCAGACAGCAGGCTACTGAGTATAAGGAGAATTGTACCTTGGGGTAGACATCAGATTGCTGAGTATAAGGAGAATCATACCTTGGGGCAGACAGCAGGCTAGTGAGTATAATGTGGAGGTGGAAGTAAAGAAATAAAAAGTGAAAATGAAGGAGAACACAAATTGCAAAATGAAACACAGCAGTAAAAAACTAATGTCTCAGTAGATACAAAAACATGCAGAAAAGCATAAATATGTAACAAAAACATAACTAAAAATGGTCATAACTACCAGAAGGGTAACAATTCTCATATATATTTCAAAAAAGGCAATGGTGGTTGTCAAAATAACAGTGTAGTATCTGCTCTGAATGATTTTGAGTTTGAATAGGCATTTTATTGAAGTATATTTGCTTAAATATATGGGGCTGCAAGTGCTAACCATAACTGCAGCTGAATTCTTTTTTTCTAACTTGGTTTTAAAGTTGCCAGCAAAGAAGATAGGGTGGTGCTCTTGCAGAGTATAGAAGACAGAATCAGCAGGCTGTGTGGAACTGCTACAATTTCTAAAGACAGCACTGTGACCCTAGGTTCATTGTTCATAGATCCATAGTTGTATACTAGGTTGATAACCAGCAGGGCCTTTATAAGCCTAGCCATGCAATCTAACCCAGTCATGTCCCTATGTATCATGAACATTTATTAGAAAGAGTAATATTAGGAAATTTCTAAAGGTTATGTGGGGGGGGTATGTTAGTTTAGGTATGGAAGCCAGACCTGGGACAAATTTCTGATTTCCCATCCATTGGTCAAGGTTACGCTTAAATGTGTTTAAGGATGGATTCCTCTTCACATGGATGGGGAGCCTGTTCCAGAGCACAGGAATCCACCATTGTTGTTGGGTTGCATACAGCTACTGGTAAGTCACATGAGCAAGTTTTCTGAGAGTAGTAACTATGTAACATCATTGGCAGTAGTTGTAGTTATCAACATACACCACACCCATGAAGTGACAAGAGCCGAAAAGTCCAGTAATGTATAGTTTTATGTTGAACGAGCAGAGAAAGGAGCCCCTATTAGTAAGGCAACTGCAGTAGCTGTAATTGTTGTAGGTTTAGTTACCTGGATACAAGTACAATTTCATAACAAGTCATTGTTTCCTTCTAGGAAGTATTTTTTTGTGTCTTTTGCTGGAAGACTAAGGGAAGGATTCACGTTGTTTGACAAGGTTTAGTTACTGATTATAGTATCCCAATTATGTTTGCTAACATTCCTGGTTTAATAAAAGTTCATGGAGAAGGTTAAATCCACAGTCATGAAGTAACTGCACAAACTGTACTTTTAAAGTAGGATATTAAGACTAGGGTTGAATCTGGTACGGGTTTTAGGAATATCCGAATACCTGTTGAATATGGTCTTGATCATTTTGTGGATGATGGCATCAGGAACCTTCTCAATATGTTTATTATTTTTGTAGCCAATTTCATATCTGAGATGTTCCAAGTTGTCCATAAAATTATCTGGATCAGATGCACTCCTGTGAATCCTAAGCCCTCGAGCTTTCATTGCATTAGTTTGGGGGGGTGCATACTGGTGCAATAAGGAAAGCTATCAATTCTTGTAGATCTTCTATACAGATTACTGTGAGGGGTTGGGTGTAAAGGCATTTTGTATACACATCATTCTAAAAAGGAAACTTTTTTAGGATCGGAATGTAGGATGAAGCTTATAAGACTATTGGATCTATTAATGTAGAAGTGAAAGTTGAAGCTCACTAGGGCTACCTTTCCAAAAGATAAAAATGTTGTCAATAAAGCACAAAAATGTCTTGCGCAGTAGTGATAAGGATTCTTCTACATGTTCAGTTGCCCATGAGCCTAGTACAACATTAGTGAAAATAGGGACCATGTCTGCCAAATGGGTCATTACACTATTAGCAATTATTTTCAAAAAATAAAAAAAAATGCTTTTACAAACAATTTGGGAATGATGCCAACAGTATCATTCATAATTCAAGTGAACTTCTGCTACTGATATTTTGGATGAACTCAAGTGAGTCCAGCACAAATGACTTAGCTGCCTTAGTTAGCTAAGGCTTTAAACAGGCATTTGAGGTAGACTGCTATAACTTCAGTAACTGATCCTCTAGTCACATTGAGTCTGTAAGATGGATCCAGTCTAGCCTTGTAGAGATTAGGGATGCCAAGTGTTAATCTGTGAAGAAATCCCTCCATTTGTTATGTAGTCATCAGCAAGATTAATGTAAGAAACGTGGATTTCATCCATGGGGCGGGGAGGGTGGAAGTATAGCAATTTTGGTTGTTAGTTAAGGGGAAAGTATTGTACAGATAGGACTTTATCTCGCAGATAACAAGTCCATCAACTTTGTCCACTTTTGTTACCATAATGTTAGGGTCACTGCTCAGCAGCATCATAACTAGGGAGGGGAAAAGGGGCAGCCAATCTTGACACAAAGTATTATGGGGAATGATTGTCTGATCCCAATTACTCTTCAGTGCATATTGGCATTTGAAAATAAATGCAGGTATTGCATTTGCAGACAGACCTGATCGCTGAAGCTCTCTATGTGTGTGGAATGAACTGTAGCAACTGTTTGCTAGAAATGTAGCAAGCAGTATGCTTCAGCTTAAAATAAAAAAAAAATTAATTTTTCTTTTCTTTCCTTTTCTTCTTTACACCAGCCATGTGTAGTATAAGTAGTATAAACCTAAGTAACTACTTGTTACAAATGTAGCTATCAGTTTGCTACAGTTTAACAGAAAAAAAGCTTTTTAATTTTGTTTTACTTTATTTCCTTATTTATTTATGGACCATGCCTGGTATAAATTGTAGCAACTGCTTCAAACAGTTTTCTTCAGTTGAAAAAAACATTTTTTTTCTTTCTTCTTCTTTTTTTTTTCTTTTTTCTGTGGTCAAAACTGAGTGCTATAGAGCTTCATGTGTGGTATAAACTGTAGCAACAGTTTGTTACAGTTTAAAAGAAAAGGGCTTTTTTTGGTCTTCAAATTCAGAGAAGATCTTTTTTTTTGGGAGGGGAGGGGGTATGCAATATCCAGGGAAGCCACGAGGCACAAATACACCAAGCTGCATCTCTGGTGCCCCATTTTCTCAGGGGTATAGCCTCCTAGATGGAAAATTGACAAACTTTTTTCTGAGGCAGTGCTGCTAAGAAATGTTGATTTGATTCTTATATGTAGTCCCAAATGAAGTTGACATTGTATATAGCTGTGGGTGGAAATCACTAGTTTGTTTCCAGAGAAAGGGTTTCAGTTTTGCTGTTTCAAGTTGAGGTCATTTACAAAATTTTTGGGTCAGTTTAAAGTCATGACAGAATCAGTTGTCTGGCTGGAGGAAAGTCTCTTTTTTGTAGAACTTTTAATTCATCCTCTGTGAAGATGCAGATGTACAAATTTATAACCTTGAAATTTGGAGTTGTGTAAAAAGTGGGATCTTTTTCTGACTATTCTTTGCCTGTTTTCTCTTTTGGTACTTTCTTATTGTTAGTACTTATATTGTCAGCACTTGTTGCCAGTGTGTCTGAAGAGTTGATTATGTTGTTTGGGTTCCCAGGTATACTTCTTCTTCTGGTTTAATTTCTCCATACATTTAGATTTTTTTACATACCTCAATGCGAAAGGACTCTATTTCCAAGTCATGGCATAAAGTACATGAAATCAGTATAGTTACAGGCTTTGATGTTATCGAATAATACTCTTCTCAGCACCCACAGTGTGCCCAAAATTGCCTCCTTCTGCAGTTTGTATGGGCTTACATGTACTGGTAACATATTTTTAAGTACAATTGTAAATTATTTTATTAGTTCTGTTGCTTCTACTACTACTGGAACTGTCTGGGTATCATTCTTTAACAATGCCCTCATTTCTGCTTATAGATTCTGATATTTTAAGACTTTGTGTCTCTCAATATATAAGACACTAAAAATGATGGTTATAGCAGTTTCAGTGGTGAATGCTACTTGTCTTTTTTGTCTTCTTTTTTTTTAGTTTCTCCAAGTCTTTCAGGTTTCTAATACCATGACAGGATTGGACCCCATTCCTAAATCAAAGTATGATTAAAGTTCATGAAATTAGTATCGTTTCAATCTTTGATACTAGCCAGAAGTGCTCTTGGCGCACCCGCAATGTGCCCAGTAATGACTCCTTCTGTAATTCATATGGAGTTAGATGTATTGTTAACATGTCTAACTATGATTTTAAATTCTTTTTTATATGAACTGCTCGACAGTTGCAAGTGTCCGATTCCATCCCCTCCTTCCTTCAGGAGCTAAGGCCATGGCTATAACTTGGCCCCTAGAAAACAACAAAGGGTAAAGACTTCTCACATTTTCTTTGTCAGTGATTTAAAATTGTATAGTTCATCAAATGAACAACTGAAAGTACAACTTCAGGTTGTCAAAACTTTTTCAGATGTAGTAAGAATGTCATTTGGTCTTGATAAATGTGCAAATGCAACCTTTAAAGCAGGAAAACTGCAGCACCAGGAAAACATCAGTTTGGGACAAGAATGTGATATAAAAGGACTTGAGCAAGAGGGAGTGTGTGTATATATATATATATATATATATATATATATATATATATATATATATATATATATATGGGAATTGATAAAAGGATCAACAATAAAATATGAGCAGATACAAATAAAACTTAATAAGAAATGCTTCGGAAGACTTAAATTAATCCTGAAAACAGAGTTGACATCTAGGAACAAAATCCAAGCTATAAACCAATTTGATCTTCCTGTCCTAACTTACAGTTTTAGAGTGACTGACAGGCCCCAACATGTGCTGGATAGATTATGTAGGAAAACAAGAAGGATGCTTCATGCTCACCAAATGATTTATAAAAATAAGTGCATAGCAAGATTATATATACCCTGTTCCAAATGAGAGATGGGCATCCTTGAAATTGATTACATGTATAGATCTGCAATCATGGGACTCCACACATATCTGATGACCTCACAAGACCTAAACATAGTGAAAGTTTTGAAACATGAGGAGAATAAATATCAGATGACTTCTCTATTTAATCTAGCAGAAGCATATCAGCATCTGGCAGGAATGGAAATCAGTCCAAAATCAGGCAGCAACTGAATGTGCCAAAAAAAAAAAAAATAAAGAATATAAGGTGAAGGACCAGATGAGAAGGCAAGAAATGTGGAAAATGCATAAATATAATTCCAAATATAGAAAACTTCTGAAAGAGCCTCATGTTGATCAGAAAAGAACACAGGAATGGTTAAGGAGAGGCAAATTCAAACCAAGAGATGAAAGGTTAATATTGGTGGCCCTAATAGTGGGCTACATACACTCTGGTTTACAAAGTCCATTCAACATGTGGGAGAAACAGACAAATTTAGGTTTTGTAAAACCAAATTTGAAACAGTCGCACACCTTGTTGCTGGTTGTGGCACACTAATGGCAGAAGGACTGTATACTGAAAGGCATAATAATGTGGCAAGACAACTGCGCTGGGGATTGTGTAAACATTATGGCATTGAAGTGGCTAAAAAAAACTGGAAACACAAGCCACAAAGCATCATAGAAAATGATGAAGTTTGCATCACGTGGAATCATTCATTGCCAATCTTTCGAAAAATAGATGCTAGAAAAGCAGATATAGTGGTCCATGAAAAGAAGACAAAAGTAGGATTGATCATTAAAATTGCCATACCCAGTGACTACAGTGCTTTGCATACAGACAGACACAAAGTCATAAAATATTAGGATCTGCAGGCAGAAACGAGAGCAATATGGAAGAAAGATACCTAGACAGTGCCAATAGTAATAGGAGCAATGAGTCTTATAAGAAAGAATCTACAATTATATTTAGATATGTTATCAATACATGTACTCCCTTACAGACTGCAGAAGTCATTACTGGGCACATTGCGGGTGTTGCGAAGAGCACTTCTTGCTGACATCAAAGATTGAAACAATACTAATTTCATGAACTTTAATTGTACTTTGACTTAGGAATGGGGTCCATTACTGTCATGGTATTAGAAACCCAAAAGATTTGGAGAAGTTAAAAAAGGGAGATGGTTGTTTCTCCTAATATATATATCCCCTGCGTGTTGAACCTGCAAATTCTAAACAACAACTTAGCTCACATTAGGAAAATTCATAACAAAGCTAAACAACTACTGTGGCTAACTAGTAATGCCAAAGTGCTACTCAAACAAAGAGATAGAGCCTGGTCTCATTACTAATTTAGCAAAAACAAAGATTACCTCATTGCTTATCAAAAACTAAGAAATCTAGCCAAAAAACAAATTAACCTTGACAAAAATTCTTACTTTCTCACATCCCAACAAAAACATGAGGACCACCCACAAAAATTCTGGCAAAAAATATTAAACATCTCCTAAATCCTGGAAGGGCCTCTACCCCATCACCATCAACCACATCACAACTGAAAGCTTAGCCTCCTAGTTCAATTCATATTTTATCAAATCTATTATATCTCTCATAATCAATAATACTAACTCACCCCTAACAGTTCCCAACACTAGTGAATCTCACCCTAACTCATTCACCATTAAGCCCATGCAAACTAGCTACTTAAAAAAGTTCCTAACCAAATTAAACCCTCATCTTTTGCTGCCAATCAGCTCCCAAATGATTTGCTAAAGCTAGCTGCTTCTTCCATCTGCTATCCTGCATTTATACTAATTAATCACTCTATCTCAAAACAATACTTACCTATACTATGGAAAATATCACGTCATCCCACTACATAAAGAAGGCCCCTCTACAGACTTCTCTAACTACTGACCCATCTCTAGTCTGTCTCCCCTAGCCAAAATTCTAGAAAAATGTATTCATCAGCAACTCCTAGACTACCAACCTAACAATAACCTTCTAACCAACTCTCAGCATGGTTTTTGGCCTAAACATAATACAAATACCACACTAATATTTTATCAGCACTGTTAACCTCCTCAAAAACCCAGGCCAACTCACTTCATCTATTTTCCTCAATATGTCTAAAGCCTTTGATACAGTTTCCCACCAAAAACATCTCAATAAGCTAGCAATATATAACCTCAGTCTACCTTCTGTATCCTGCTTCCATAACTATCTTACCAATAGACAGCAGTCCATAAAATGGGATAACAATCTTTACCCCCTCCAACCTATCTCTGTCGAAGTTCCCAAGGCTCCATCCTTGGACCTCTCCTTTTCATCATATTTACCAATGACCTAAGCACTGCAACCCATCTAGCCTCTATCATCCAATATGCTGCACTGCTCTCACATTTCTGGAACTACAAGAACAAATACAAAAATTACTCCAAGACATAGAAAACTACCTCACTGAAAAAACAACAAATATTTAATCCCAACAAAACTAAACTTATGTTCTTTTCCACTAATAAAGCCAAAACAAATATCCCCCACTCACCATCTACTCCGCCAACTGCAGTAAAATTGAAACAGCCAATCAAATTGAACTTCTAGGAGTCACAATAGAGAAATGTCTAAAATTTGACAAACATGTAGCCCTTTCTGTAAAAAAAAAAATCCATATAAAACTTGGCTCACTCTGTAGAGCCAAACCATACTTAATCAACAACTCCAGACTAGCCACAGCCAGATCCCATCCACTATCCACCCTCCTCTACTCCCAAATCTTTACCAACATATGCAAGACCAATCTAAACAACCTAGAGACATACTATAACAAAATAGCCAAATTTGCCACAACCCTACCATAGAGATCTCACCATTACTCTGCATTTCAACAACTCAACTGGATTGAACTACTCAACCTATTATACCTGAATCACTAACCATTGCCCACACCGTTGTCCATAAACTGAGAACTGCCCAGTTCTACAAACCTAGTTCAAGCTAATACAAACCCTAGGGCTTTTCCAATAAATTGTTTCTAAAAGTTATTAAATCCCACAATAGCTACGGTGATTCCCTGTACTATAATAAAATATCCAGAACCTGTAATTTATTACCCCAATACATCCTAAGCAACACAGACAAACAAATTCAAGCTACTCCTAAATGAATATTTTACTAATCTCTGGCTATGCTCCTACACTATTCCGGGCTAAGTGCCCCTATGCCCCTATTCAGAGTCCTCTCCTGTACTATCCCAGGCTAAGTTTCTATCCCAGGCAAAGTACCCCTACTCAGAGTACTCTCACCTTCAGCTTGACCAGCCTTCTTAAATCAATTATTCTCAACACTCCAATGAATTTTAGCAATTTCCTTACTACTAATTGCATTTAATAAAAAAAAAAAAAAAAAAAAAAAAAAACTTTAAACATGTTTGTCCATTCGAACATGTAAATATATTTCTGTTTGTGGAACTATGTAACTCACTGTACTGTATTGTGTTGTAACTCCATTGTTTCTGTATTTCATTTATTTTGTAACATGTACTTTTCCTTTTATATGCTGTTATTTAGACTGTCTTACTATCTTAAATTTTCAGGAGCTTTTCACCCCAGGTCTCCACTGAAAATGGGCTTTTGGCCCAGTTGGACATTACTCATAAACAAATGTAAAAATAAATAAATAAATAAATAAATAAATGCCATATACCCACGCATTGCATTTATTTGATAAAAGCATGGATGATGGGTTCCAAATGATAATCACACTGTGGGATAAGATTTTTAAGTACGCTTTTTTATTTGCATTATTCCATGCGACAGTGCAGATCTGCAAAGTTGCAGGCAGGGCGGGTCAGCTTATTCATTTATATTATTCTGTCGGACAGTGCAAATCTGCACAGGTGCAGCCAGCATATAATAGGTGCGATGTAAGGTCTACATATGCTTTATCCTACATCCAAGAGTCTTCTTCACAAGTTGTTTAACAGTCTGGTGCAGGTGTTCTGGTCAGCACCAAGATTCCTGGTACTGCTACATTAGATCATCATTTTCCCTGTTTAATGCAATCATTCAGTCTTTGAAAACCAAGCTACTGTTTAAATCCAGGCTGTGAGTTTCATAGACAGGCAGCTTGGTCATGGGTATGAGGGCTGGGTATTCTACAAGTAACAGCAACAGCTTTTGTACAAGAAATTCCATCATTTGATTTTTTTTTGTTCAGCTCCCTTTTTTGACAGTCGAACTGCCGTCATCCAGTCTTTCCTCAATCCTATCAATCAGAGTTTAATGGCTGGAGGAGGATGTTGACAGATGAGGACTAAATGGATGCTGTTCATACATACATTGGTAAGCAAGGCTGTTTTGCAAGGGCATGCCCAGAGTTACATGCCTGCTTCCACATACCCACTTTCCTGCCTGAGTACAGCATACTCCTTGATGTGTCCCATGCTTACTTTGCCTGTGCTTGATCTACCCTCCCAGCCTCCTATTATTTTTTAATGCCACAGGACTATAAGCACCATCTATCCCAAAGATGGATGACTCAACATCAGACAGTTACTTCCATTCTCAGGGCTGCTAACCAGTTTCTACTTATTGGAACAACAAACAGGGATTCAGCTGTCGGCACCATTAGCATCATGACATCACATATCCTAGCTTTTTAGTGTTTGATGTATTTAAAAAATATGGCTAACACATCATATTTCTCAGCTTAGCAGTATTTAATATTTTTGAAAGCACTGCAGTCACATCACATTTCCAAGCCTTGTATCATTTGATGTTTTCGAAGAGACATCTAAGTTTCCTGCTTTTTAGCATTTGATGCTTTGATGGATTAATAAGATGCATGTTGCTGGAAAATAGCCTGCTCTGGTATGAATGTGAAATGAGTACTATAATGTGCATTCTGCAAATCTTGTAAGTGAAGAATCAAAGCTT